>NC_084958.1:23226292-23263366 GCF_949316205.1 Platichthys flesus | reverse complement strand
CTAAACCACTTTGGAGATTAGAGCGTTGTTGGCTGTCAGAGACACGAGAGGACGGATAAGAGGAGCATTGTGTTGTGGACCTGAACAATGCCTCCGCCAGGCCGGAGCCGAGGCCTGGACGGCTGGAGAGCTGGCGGCTCGTTGGCCTCCCGGTATGTCGGGGTGATAAACCTTCGAGCAGCTCAGCTCAGACGAGGCTGCCAGGAAAGCAGATTAGTTCCATTTCTACGTAGACAACGTTTCACCGAGCACCGTCCAAAACAAGAGAGCACACTCACACTGTGCACGGAGACAGTTCTGTGAGAGGTCCTGTACACGAGTGTACACGAGTGTAAACGCTTTAATAAACTTCAGAAATAGAAAGAAGCAGAACAAAAGCAGATGTTTCTTCAGTGGAGCTGCAGCAGTGTGAATCTACTGGAACCATTTCAGAGTGGTTAGGACACGTGTGTTGTAAGAACTGAACAACCCCCCCCCCCCCCCCATTGAACCTGCAACCCTCAGTATTGCTGGAGCTAACTCTCTGGGCGCTCTGTGAGGCAGCTGCAGGAGGCCACGCTCTGAATGTCCTCTCACAAACCGGAGTGTGTAGTAACTGAATGAACCAATCGGGCTCCTCATACAGATTCAAGCCGAGGGGCGGGGCCTGCACTCAGAGAGGAAGCTGTCACCGACTCTCAGGAGCCTCCGAATGCACGAGAGCCTCGACTCCATGAGGGACGGGGGGGGCATCGACAGAGTCCAGCCTCCGTCCTGGAGACAAGTCTCTCGTCTCGGATCGGGGGCGGAGTCTCTCCTCTCTGTATACAAACCGTGTCGCTTCCCCTCGAAATGATGGGATCTGACCCCAGACCTGTTGTTGCTGCTCGGAGTCTGGAGTGCAGCCAAGAGAGGCTCAGTGGGGCTCAGTGGGGCGTCGGAGGTTTACAGTTCTCCAGATGGTGTGTGTTACATATGTAAATAAAATGGTCTCCGCACATGACAAATGGAAACACACACACACACACACACACACACACACACACACACACACACACACACACACACCAGGTGCTGATCATACACAACTGCTGGGAGCGAGGCCCCCCCGCCTCATTAACTCTGTGGTGTTGAGTTCCTCGGTGGCACCAACACTAACGAGGTGAGAGCGTAGAAGAAGAAGATGGACGACCATCTCCTCCACGGGCGTTTCACCTGGAGCCTGAGTGACTGTGGAGCTGAGCTGGGAATCGAACTCCCGCTGCTTCACACTCACCCCGACATCAGAATCTTTGGTTTTCTATCATAGTTTGTATTCTTCTTATAACACACCATGTCATGTGACTATTCGCACTGGTCATGTGACTGCAGGTATAAACAGGAAGTAGATCGTTGGTAGCTAAGGTTGTGACAGATGAGAACCAATCAGGAGGCAGGTTACATTAGCGTGGATCGTTAATGACACTTCAGGAGACTCTGAGCTGTGTGGAGTTGTGTTGTCTTCTTCTAGTCTTTGTGTAGATATCATTTCAGGCTTGTAAACGTTGGAGTCTCACCGTGAGGCGGAACGTGACACCTCGGCTGTTGATGGTTTTTGAGGCAGAGTCTGAACTCAATTTGCATTTTAATGCCTTTGGCTGGGCTCCATGACCGGTGGGGGGGGGGGGGGGCAGATTTATCTCGGTGTAATCAACACGGATGTGAGTCGTGAAAATGACTTTGCACAAACTGCTCGTGTGGAAAAAGCTGCTGGTTTACAATTCAGCTTAAAGCTCAAAAGAACAGAGGCAGTTCTGTGTCCGGGGGGGGGGGGGGGGGGGGGGGGGGGGGGGGGGGTGAGGGAGTCTGGTAACTGAAATGTCAGTGTCACAAGTTCAGTGAACATGTTACCGTCAGCAGCAGAAAAACACTGAAACTCCGCCTGCTGGTAAAATGCTTCATGTCTTCAGAAAGTTCTACTTCAGAATCTGACTTCATATCGATGAGATTTGGATTAAAACTCAGATTGTCATCGCTAACAGTTAATACTGTGAGCAGGTTATGTTTTCATCCCTGATTGTCTGTGTGCAGGTGGAGTTTTACAATAAAAATACTACAGAAGTATCACATTATTTACCTTCTAATTCATCAAGTCTTACTTTGTCTGTAGTTTGAAGTTAGTTTTTGCTCATCTCCTTCATATTTAATATCTCAACTGGTTAATTTGTCTGTTTCCACGACCGTTACTTTCTTCTATCACCTGATGGAGGGAAACCAGTTCAGATAGAAGCTCTCCAGTTTGTGGAGTGATGGAGGATCTGCTCCCAGCGCTGCAGCTTGTGACCCTGAAGAAAAGAGGGAGTGACCTTCATGACCTCCACGTCGTCTGTTACTGTGCACATGGCCTGTTGGTGGGGGGGGGTGATTATCTGCGTCCAGCTAACTGGGTCATGATGGAGATGGATGATGATCTCTGCAGAAAGGGAGGACGGGGATTTCACCGTTTTCTCCTTCCAGGCTAAAAACAAGAAGGCTTTCCACGCTCCCTTCAGCAAACCCAGGATCAGCAGCAGCCCCCCCCCCCCCAGTCTGACATTGTGCAATTTCAACAATCTGACTTTTCTCTGCCTCCTCAAATGAGCCTTTGTACGGTTTAGGGAAGAGGGAGAACGTCTTGTGTTACACCGCCCCCCCTTTGGTTTGTTTTCTCGTATAACCAGGCAACTGCTGGTGATGGTGGGGGGGGGGGGGGGGGGGGTCAGAAAGGGAGACTGTTAAAGTGCTGATGAACCCCCCCGGTGAACGGTTCTGTTGTCCAGAGACTTTACCCCCACACTGAGAACACAGCAGTAAAGGGTAGAAGGAGAAGTGTCCTGCTCTCGTTGTTATGAACTCGAGGGTTGTGAGTCCCAACCAGATGTTTTACAGTTACACAACGTGACGCGGGCCAGGGACTGTGAACTCTCCTGTCGTGCTCAGGAAGCTCGGTGTGGAACCAGCTGATCACTCAGAGCTGCTGCAGCCACGATCTCTCACTTCCTCCCTTGACTCGGGGATGATTGGAAAAATATGACACTAACTGAACTCTGGAGAAGGCTCTGCATGAACACAACTCTCTGAGTGAGGGCTTCGGTGAGGGCTTCGGGCCCCCCCTCCTCCACTTGCTTCACTCGTGAGATCCGGTGTGGTGAGGAAGTTTCTAACATGAAAACAAGGATGAAAACAGGGAGGCTTCTGGACAAAGTGCCGACACAATCCTCTGGAGTTTGTGTCTGAAAATGACTTTTGGAAAGTCTTGTCTTTAATATCGACAACTGTTGACCTGCAGATCATTTTCATCAGGACCCAGATTTGAGTCAAATGCTTCATGCACTAGTGCAGTGTGTTATTTTTAAAACACCGTAAAATTGCAAAACCACAAGTGTCAGCTGGTGCAGGGATCAGACCTACGGCCTTTCTGTTGGGGTGGGGGGGGCTCCAGTGATGAGTGTGTGTTCTGGACCAGCAGTGTTATCTCAGCGTTCGGCTGTGAGTGTGTGTGAGCTTCTGTTTCATCGTGTTCTCGTCTGATAGCGTCTCATCCAGATCCTCATGCACTCAGCGCCTCAGGGACATTAACATGCTTTTCTGCCTCGGCTCCATTTCTGTTTGTTTTTATCTCCCAGACAAAACAGTCTGAGAGAGGCTGGAGGGAGTGTGTGTCTTTATGTGTGTGTGTAGATTGTTGGTCAGGTAGAATCAGAGTCAGGTGTGCGATCATTGTTGTATGACCTCAGGTTAAACTCTTTGAAACACAATTACAGAGACTGAAAAATGAAGAACTTCTTTTAGTTTCTAGTTTAACAGTCAGAACTGATAAAGAACAGATAAATAAAAATTTGGGAAAACACCACAACTTCCTTTCCACTGCTCAGAAGTGAAGTCTTGTGTTCGGTTCTAGTAACAGTGACTCACCATCGAGCAGCGAGGATGAAGTGAATACAGAGAAAAGACAAACCCAGTTTTATCCGTGTGAAACTTCTTTACTTTAGAGACGTGGTGTTGGATCAGGACTCAGTTATTTTCGGCAGCGTTTACTGAACGATGCTTTTATCAAACATCTCTAAATATATAGTTATTTCGATGAAAAGCAAATACACAAAGAGGAACAGTCTTTGTTCTCTGACGACCTGTTGTCCTTCCTGCAATATGAACTAAGTTGAACTGGTCTTAAGTTGAAGTGATGAAGAGGCTGTCATGGAAGGCTGATGAACACAGACACATAGAGACGGGTTCTGACAGGAAGTGAAGTTCCACCTGAAGCAGGGTGGAGGTCTCCAGGTCTTCAGGTCCTGAGGTGGATTCTCTGAGAGAACCAGCTCAGGAACCTCAGGTGACTTTGGTCTGAGCTGCGTCAGAGAACCTTTTGTATAAACACGTGAGGAACGCAGTGAGGAGCCGGAGCAGCCACACGCTGTTTACACGTCCTCCCTCATGTCAACACACTGGGGTCACGCTGCTTATGTGTTTGTTCCATTCCCAGCGTTTTCATAGTTTTACCACTATATTTAGACTATTTCCACCCAGTTCAACCAGAATAACTGGAGTGGACCGAGTGCTGCAGACATTCAGGTTCATCTCACTTCAGATGATGATGTTCTACTCAGATATTTAAGACGTTTCTGTAAACTTGTGTTTTACAGCAGATGAAACACATTTAAATCTCATGAGAGTGAGTTTCATCACCTGATATTTCATATCGCTGCTTGGATAGAAAACATCTTCAGCATTTAGCGAGATGAGATTACATTTTCTTCAACAGGAGTTTGTGACTTGGCTAAATAACAGATTTTGCTGTTCTTCAAATTAATAAATAATTATTCCCCTCATTTGGTGAAACATTGATGATGTGTAAACGTGAAGGAGATTTACAGACACTACGCTGAGTTAGACAAACTCATAGCTGAGCTTAAGTACGTACACACACACACGGCATTTGTGTAAATCCAGGATGTACTGAGCTGCAGGGCAGAGATGAGAGGATTAACCTGCTCCTGGTCACACGCTTCAGAGCCGGACAGAAACCGTGCACCTGCTCAGAGAGGTTTATGGAGGACGATGGTTTTTTAAAGCGGATCCTGAAGAACCAATCGTCTTTTAGCTCGAGACATTTACAGTGTTTGATACAAGACAAGAAATCAAAGTTGAAAAGAAAAAGAGATTTAGAGAATAAAGTCGAAATGTGATGAAAATAAAGTTGTAAATTTAAAAGTTGTGTCATTTTCGAGGGGGAATATGTCATGATGAAAAAGCAGCTGACAGAACCACCCTGACCTCTTAACCCTTTTCTGGGATCTGCCTCTATTCTCATAATATTAAGACTTAAGTATTATTACTTGTTTGCAGTTGAGATCCTTATTAAGACTCAGTTTTCCTGCAGTTTATAGAGAGTGAACTATCAGAGACAATTGGATTTAATATGTTTTTTCCTCAATATCAGCCTGAATATAAACTCCATCTCCTCCTCCAGACACTCGCTCTGATTCCAGACGTATAAAACCTCTCAGCTGATGTCTGCAGCCTCTTTCTTTTGAAGCACAGTCAGAAGTCGTGGTGATCAGCTGAAGATGAAGAAGATGATTCTCAAGCGTCTGTTGTTTGGAATCAGTGTTTTTACTTTGAAGGAAGAGGTTGACCTTTATGAAGGTCAGTAGTGGGTCTGTTGCTCTCTGGTGGACTGAACTACAGATTATCACAGATTACCAGACGTCTCAATTATTCCTCTATTCTCTCTCTTCCTCTGCTTTGCTTCCCCCCCCCCGTGACTCTTCCTCTCTTTTCAAAACCATCAGCTGCAGGATGGAGATTTTTCCTCCTCACTTTGTTTCCTCTGATTTCTCAGCGATCCCTTTCTTCTTCTCTGTCCTTTCTTTTTCTGGATTGTCAAGAGATTCAGAAACCTGAGCTCTAATTATTTCCATCCCCTGCGCTCCTTCACCTCCGTCTCTCCGCCCTGGACATTTTCTTTAAAATCTCGGCCCAGACGTTTTTTTGCTGAATATTTCATGTGACTCTCTCAGTAGCCTGTGGCCTCCTGCTTCGCCCCGGTTCCCTCCAGTGAAGATGACTGAAGAAACCTGTCACTTTTGAGAATCTGCATTAGTTCTGTCTTGTTTCAGGATTGAAACCTCATCGCTTCAGTCGTCTAACCCCCCCCCCCCCCCCCCCCCGCTCGACCAGTGTGGAAAAAGCTGCCGAGCAGATGGCCGCTGTGGCATTGGACGGAAGTCAGTCATGTGCTGCGTGTCCTCTGGCCCTGTGGTACAGAATGTGACTTCCTGTCGGCCTTGCACCATATGTTACTGATATGCACAAAAATAAAAATCAATGATTAACTAGTATCAAGGTGTCCGGTGCACAATCCTGCAGTCTGTCTGTAGGACGCGTTGGTTTATTGTGTTGTTTATGTCTCACACCTGAGTCCAGTGTGAGTCCTGTCCTCTTGTTTATCACATCACAACTTGTGTGTCTCCTGTGAGAGGAACTGACCGAGAATCAGCTTCAACTGTCCCAGTCAGCTCCAGTTGAAGAGTGAAGCTGAACTGAGATCAGTTAAAAAGATTCTGAAGTTAATAAAAAAACGAGTTTATCTCCAAAATTGAATATGTGAATGTGTCTGTGTGTGTGTGTGTTACTATTGTGTGACCTGTAGCTCTGCCCTGTAGGGAGGGAGGTCGGCTCTTGAATGAGGTCATCACCAGCCCGGCTGTTTGTTCTACACAGCAGCCGCGGCTCCAACGGCCGTTTGGCACCAACATGTTCCCAGTTCCTTCAGTTAAAACCAGACATTGATAATAATAAACTTAATTGTTCAGCGATTGTCTTAACAAAGCTATAAAGCACTTAACAGAAAGAACAAATGTAAATGAATAGAGAATAAAATGAAGTTGCTCAGAAAAACAACATATGTCAAAGTTTCATGTCCCAGATTTAAAAGAGATGATGTCATCAGTTAAACTCTTCCGGAGAAGGCCTGGTCACCAGCTGTCCTCGTCCCCCCGATAATCAAACCTCTGTTTTCCATTTCCCGAGAGGAAGCAGCAACATTTGTCTGAATTATAACTGAGTTATAATTCAGTTATAATTAAAGTTTGTGGAATCAGTGAAACTCTGCTCCGTCCTCCTCGTCCACAGATTCACCGGCTGTTCTCCAGACGTCAGTAAAATCACGTTCAGTGAAAAACAAACTTCCGAGTTCACAACGTGCAGCTCGAAGACAAACGCTAGAGTTTGTATATTGTTTATATCGGTGTCAATATGGAACCTTCTCTAATATAAACAGTGCTACACAATATATTGTTGATGCAAAGGTTCATAAAAGGAATAAATTCACCTCATGTGCTCTTTTAAAAAAGTTTGATGATTTCGTTTGAATGACAGATTCACTGGAAACCAGGAAAAATTGAACTTTCTTTGCAGCAGCTGATGTTATTCTCCAAAAATGAAGAAATGTACGTATATATATTTATTTATGATGCATGTAAATCGTATTAAAACAGGTTTCCTGACCCTTGTTGTCCTCTAGTGCACAAGTAGCCTTATGCTCAAACACCTCCCATAATCCCTTTCTCTCAGCCGGCGGCTCAGAGGAGTCCGTATGTTCCGTCCTTCTGTCTCAACCGCCGGGTCAGGGACGAACGAGGAGGAGAGAGAGGGCACGTGGACCAGTGGGAGATCTGTTTAAACCGTCCTCCAGACCCCCCCCCCCCACTGAACACCCCACCTACCACTACTGCAGAATCCATGACCCGACTCTGAGCCTCATTGAGATGCATTCGCTCTGTGCAGTGAAATCACAGGTCAAACGGTTGAGGCCTGAAAACTGTGAACCTGAGAAGTTTGTTCATGAAAAGCTGGAATAAACACGAGGACATGAAGAAAGTCATTTTAAACGAGAGGAGGTTGTGTAATTACGGCGTGTAGCGGGGGGGGGGTCGTCCAGAGACGAGACTGAGACCAGCTGATCTCCATGAGCGCTGTGGATTAATCTGCTGTTACACAACCAGCGGCCTCGTCTTATTGGAGGATGCAGGTCACCGATTGGTCACCGATTGATTATCGTTTATCGATGAGGTGAATCAAGGTGATTAATTATCTCTTATTCTCTCGTGTCCCAGTCAGAGAGGAGTTGAAGAGAGGGGGGGCTCAGAGGAGCGTTTACCTGGAAACAACAGAAATCACACAGATGAGGGAGAATATGAGATTTTCAGTTTTCATGAGGATCTGCTTGTGTAACACACAGAACAGCAGACGTGCAAAGTGTGAAACTATTAAACTACAAAAACCACACAGAGACCACAGAGCAGTAATAATTCAAATTTTATTTTCTGTGTAACACAGAATAACTGAAAACGCACACACACACACACCTGCACCCCCCCCACACACACACACACTGAAGAATAAGAATTAAGAATAAAAATATCACTAAAACAGGAAAAGTCACGAGTTCAACAAGAAGTAATAAAAGAAGAAGAGACTTCTCTTCATGAATTAGCTGCAGTTCCACTCTGTTCATCCAGATCACATCTTCTGACTGTCACGCTCGTTCTGCAGGCTGCCCCCCCCCCCCCCCCCCTTAAACCTTAGACGCCCCCCCGGGCTTCCCTCCAGCCACTTCGGGACTCCAGTTCCCATGATTCCTTCCTCTGCTGAGGTCAGAGGTCACCTGGAAGATGACCTCCCCCTCGACACGTGGAGACCTCCATGAGGAGGAAGTTCTCCAACAATGAGAGTTTGAGTGAGATCCTCAACTCTGTGTTCATCAGATTCATCGCCTGAGAGTACTTTCCATTCCCTCGCTCACCTCGCTTTCCTTTCCCTTCCTTCGTCCCTCTCTCTCTTTATGGAATGCAGTCATGTGCTCTGGACTCTTCCTCTCACACACACACACACACAGACACACACTCCCTGTGCAGCATCAGACATGGTGATGGAGAGCTGTGTGTAGCAGGAGGAAATCACAGACTGTGAGTTAATCCTGCTCGTTGTTCTGACTCTGGATCAGTGCAGCGGCTCCTGGATCTCGTGCTCTTTGTTCTGAGCTCTCGTGGCTCGGCCCGATGAAAGGAACTCTGTGTGGACCTCTGGAGTCGCACTGAGCCGCTCTGTTCACCGAGGACAAAGAAACGAAGGAATCACTTCCTGCGGGTGTGAGGAGCACGGTACAGCTTCACTGAGACAAAAACAGTTTAGAAGTTTAAAAGTGAATAAAGTAGTTTTGATTGTTTCACTTTGATTTATCGACACGTGCTTCCCTTTCCAACGGTTCTTGTTATTCACTCGGCTGAGGGGGTTCGCCCCCCCCCCCCCCCGAGCTCACAGGCGCTGGACAGGAAGGAGAGAGGAAGCAGATGAAGGAGCTGACACGCTCGGGCGTCCAGGTCACTTCCTGCTGAGGGCCGAGGTGGAAACTCCCTCAAGCCCTCACCGGGTCCTCACACCTGGGGGGAGGAGCCAGCGCAGAGTTATTAATCCGAGTCATCGTGGAGTCGTTTCATCAGAGAGATCATTTCCTTCATGAGACGCTGCAGAGCAACAGAAGTAGTTTCATTTAAAGTTTTACAGGCTGATAAAGACATTTTACTGAGGTCTCATTGTTTGCTCTCATGCTGCAGTGTTTGAATCCACTGTGGTGTTTTCATCTGCAACACAACACACCACACAGACACACTAAGACACACACACTTACACAGGAACAATGGTTGCTTCAGCTTGCAGCCACATGAACAGGTGCAGGAAACCCTCCGACATACAGAGCGTTGATTGTCTGAACCAGGAAAGTGATGTGAGAGAAGAAGTTCACTTAGAGACGTGAACACAACACATTTAAAAACTGAGGCTCCACTTCACAGAATGAAATAAAAATGACTTGTGTTGTTATTGTCGCCAGTTCAAAGAAAAACTTTAAGATTTAATCAACATGTTTTATTCACTTGAACGTGAGAAGTGAAATCTGAATAACTTCAGTGAAAGCTTCTCTCTCTCCTCTCAGCGAGAACACTTTGTTATTTCTGTTTGGATCCTGCAGCCGGGCGAGCGAGGCAGGAATTCAACAGCTAAAAAAAACTCTGAAAGCAACGTTTGGTTTTCAAGCTGTTTTCAATTTCTACCTGCTGCGTGTGTGTGTGTGTCTGTGTGTGTCTGTGTGTGTGTGTGTGTCTGACGGAGGGAGACGCAGGCAGGACATTTTTTGTTTTGGGATCCATGGAAAGTGGATTTAACTGTTAGTTTGCAGTTTGTGTTACAGTGAGACCAAGAATGTGTGTGGCTGTATAATGTGTGTGTGTGTGTGTGTGTTGCTAGAGGAGGAATGTTCTCTCTTTCTCTGATGACCAGTGACAGATGCCCTGCTTCAGGCGGGGCTAACATCTGTGTGTTTGTGTGTGTGACTTTGTTTGTGTCGACATGGCCTGAAGGAATTGTGCGATGGGGCACCGCTCGTTAAAGAGGGAGAGGGAGTCGTTCTTTCTTCATGACGTCTCTTCTTCTGTCGGTGTGATGGAAACAGAGCTTTAACAAACTCATTAAAAAACTAAACTCTTAATATCAAGGTTTGAACTTTCAGTAGATTTTAAACAACTTTTAAATTGTATCCGCTAGTTAGAGCAGGTTGGTTGTGGTAGTTTTCTTTTTGTTACTAGTTATGTTTCTTTTTATCTTGATCATTTTTAAATATGTCCAGTATTTACCGGCCGTTATCAGTTTCACGCCACATGAGTCAGCATCTTCTGTTCCTGAGCTTTCAGCTGATCCCACTGTCTTCTCTGTGCTCACTGGCCAGTGGAGCCGGATCACATGACGTGTTTGTTCATATCCGTAGAACTCGGTGTAAGAACAGAGATCTGCTCAGTTTGTGAAGGATTCATCAGCATCACATGGTTTTCATCAGGGAATGAAACAGTGAAGAAACCTGATGTTTATAATTAGTTTTATAACTCGTCACATGAATAAAAGCAACAGTTTGAGTCACGGACACAAATAAAACACAAAACGTCTCCACATGTATGGAAATGAAAGAAAACACAGTTTAACTTCAGACTGCACAAGTTCCTCATCTGTCTTTAATTATAAATAGAAATACTTTAAAACTGTAAAACGTTGTTGGGGTTTGTTGGAAGGAACCAAACTCTGAAAGTTTTTGTCTCATCATCTCACGTTGAGTTTCGTCTCACTTCACTCGGGTGTCGTCTCTCGCCCTCTCTCTCTCTCTCTCTCTCTCTCTCTCTCTCTGTCCGTCTTCATCCTCTTTTCTTTCTCCTGCGTCTATTTCCAGCCGTCGTCCTTTATTTCTGAATCCTCACGCCTCAGCGCAGTCGGGCCCTTGAGTCTGATGTCAGGTGGCGAGATGGACGACCTTTCAGCGACGGGGGGGGGGGGGGGGGGGGGCGAGGCTCTGATTGGTCGAGCTCGGCGCCGCTCGGCTCTGATTCATGTGGTGATCGTCCTCTTCGGGGCCGCTGGGCCGGTTCTGAATGAAACTGAGCTGGAAGCAGGAAACTCAGCCGCTCTTCTGATGCTGCGTGGAATCCACTGATGGAGAAGTGACATGAAAAGTGTCGGAGCCAGAAACCTGAACGCTGGGATGTTCCTGATCCGTCTCGTCAAACGGGTCGGGAACGTGCCTTGCTCCAGGGCTGAGGGAAAGTGGACATTAGCAGATTTGTGTCAAACGAGTTTAAAACCAAACCAGCTGAATTCATATCTTCAGAAGTTCTGTTTCATGGTCGTGCTGCTCGATGGAGGCTCGACAGATAAACCTTAAAGCTTCGTGAAGTATCTGTCTCTGAGGAACAGCGCCCCCTGCAGCCACGTGTTGGGATTGATCCCATTAGGGCTCCGTGTCCCAGTGATGAACTGGTTTTCACGGAGATAAAAAACAAAGTGGAGCGTCGTCCCACTGTCTGAACTGGAACACAACTTAACGCTGCATGTTACCCATGATCCTCTGCTTCATAAAAGTTTCCTGCTGAATATTGGAGATAAATTCTGGTTTTTAATAACTTGTGTAAATATCTGAGGCTACCTCATCGACTCACACACACACACACACACACACACACACACACACACACACACTTTGATCTTCATACACTGAAACATTCTCCTGTTCTGACCGTCAATGAGGTTTTGTGTCTAATTCTGTTAAAGAGACATCTAAACACACAAGCACACACACACACACAAACACACACACACACACACACACACACACACACACACACTGCAGTGGATGGTATTCCGTCATGCATTCCAGTTACATGAACAGCAGCGCTGACTGTCAGACCCTCAGCTGTGCCTGAAGGTCACTGAGACACACACAGTACAACACACACATACACACACACACACACACACACACACACACACACACACAGTTGGTTTCATTAATGTAACTGGGCCACTGTTCATGTTCCTCTGTATATTGATTCATATTTAATGTGTTTGTTCGGGGGCGTCTGGCAGAAACCATGTGAAACAGGCAACTGTGTTATTGTGTGTGTGTGTGTGTCTGTGTGTGTGTGTGTGTGTGTGTGGTATAGGACAATACAACATCCTGACACGTTCAAACACAGTGCTCCCACATCATAGTGAATGAAACCGGGACCTCAGATGTATTTAACCAGTACATTTGCCCTGCTGGGAGCCCAGTGGGTGTTGATCTCAGTCCACAGTGGCTGCAGGTTCTTTATAGCACCAAACACAGCGTCCTCCCAGTTTGAGTTCCCAGCAGCATTAATGGATTCAGAAGAGGAGCCTCGAACATCTGTAATCCATCATGGTGTTGATGGTTCGCTCAGTATCTTGTCAAATTGACCTTTTCTATGCAAAGTTCCAAGTTGGGAGTTTTATTAACCACCTTGTGTTTTCCAGTTCAGTGTGTTTTCCAGTTCAGCCGCTGGTTGAGTCCATTTCCTCTCTGGACTTTGACCCAATGTTTCATTTCCTGTTTTCCTTTTGTCTTGTTCTGCCTGTTCGAGCTTCCCAGCGCTCAGCAGCCGTCTCCAGTCCTTCTCCTCGCTGCGTTTGTTTTTGCTGGTTCTGCTCAGGAAATTAATTTCCAGGTAGAAGTGATGGGGATTGTTTTTGTATTTCCCCCCCGAGCGTTTGAAGGCGTCTTGTGTTTCTGGAGGAGCTGAGGAACATGAGCAGTGGACTCTTTAGGAAACTGAGACAGAGATGTGTGTGACCACCTGTCGGGGGTTTATTTAGCCGCCGCTGGTTCGCCGCCACTCCGCCGCTTCTCACGACCTCGGGATGCCTCATATAGGTGACCTGTTAAACCCCCCCCGTGGTGAATGTGTGTGTGTGTGTGGGGGGGGGGGGGGGGGGGGGTGGGCACTCAGCTACAGAAGCATCGCTGCAGTGATTAATCTTCAGCTCCTCGTGTCCGACACTTTGGTTGAAAGAGATATGATGACGTTGGGAAATTCAGATGTGTGTGTGTGTTTGTGTGTGTGTGTGTCTGTGACCCGAGTCTCACCTCCTTCAGCTGTACAGTTCAGCTCTATTTCTTTATCCCTCTTGACCCCCCCCATCCTGACCTCTGTGACCTCTGACACTCTTAAACACACCCCAGCGTCCTCCAGGCTCTCTCGTCTTCGACCCTCTTTCCTCTAAAGGATCATTCTCTCGCAGATCAACCATCACTTATTATTATTATTATTATTATTATTATTTTCTGCTGTGAACCAATCGAGTGAGAACCAGCTGCAGTTAGTGACGTCAGCTGTCAATCACTCCTGCAGCTTCTGAAGCTTCTAAAGCTGTTTTCAGACGTGAACCCCGGAGGACGTCCTCAGAATGTCCCGCTGGAGAATGTCTGCAGCAGCTGACTCAGACGTCTGCTCCGGGTTCAGCACAGGTCTGGAAGCAGCTAAATCAACTCTGTGTGAATAGAAATAAACATTTAAAAGCAGAAATAACACTTAAATATAACTTTTGTTTTCTGTACATTTTATGGGCAGCAGAAAACAAGCAGGCAGGTTTTTGTTTCCACACAGCTTCTCTTCTGACTGGAGTTAAAGTGGCGCTGACGAGGTCCTCGGCCTGGTAATACGGTTTGTTAGCTCTTGATTCAATTTGACGATTAGGAGTGATTCTCCAATCACCGCTGGATGAACGCCAGAGTGTTTCACCAGAGCTGCTCCTCATCATCGGCCTGTTTGTCTTCATCATCCGTCTGGAACCAGAGCCGGGGCTTCTCCTGCTGGGGGGGAATGTTTTGCATACTGTTGGAGAGCAGGGGGGGTGGGGGGTGGGGGGTCAAGGGCTCTTGCTCTCCGCTGATAGGTCAACAGCGTCGTTGACCTGGTAAATCTGGGTAATCTGACCAATCAGAGCTACAGGTTAGCTGACGGGGGCATGGTATTTATGACGTATAGATGGTTTCATCTAAAGATCCTTACTTCAAATACTATATTTGTATTTGTCTGCAGCACAGTACCGTGAGGAATCAAACCCACAACCCTGGCAGTGTTAGTGCCTTGCCACCTGTGGAGCTACAGGCAGTTTGTTGTTTTGAATGAAAACAACAATTAATCCACACAGAAGATGCTCCTGAATATCAGATGATGCAGAAGATTAAGAGAGAAGAGAGAACATCAGAGCAGCTCCAGGTTGGTTCCTTTTGTGTCTCTGGTGCAGAATCACAGACACACAACAGCCTCACAACATCCTGCTCGTCACTGTGTCCCAGCCCCCCCCCCCCCGTCTCAAAGTAAAAAATCCATTCATTAGTTTTATAAAGGTTGTAATTGCTGTAGCTGCCGGACCAGCTGATGCACGGCTTCATTCCAGAGTCCTGGTGTTTAGGCCTGTAACTTGAGGAAGTGCAGTATTCAAACCAGCAACTCCACGTGGCCGCTCGGCAGCAGACGCGCTCCCGGCTAACAAGGGTGACGGTGAAAAGTGACATAATCCCTCTGTGGTGTCCCCGCCCCCCCCACTCCTCACTGCTCGTTCAACCGATACGTGGCGTCACGATTCAGTGGCGTTGAGCGGCGGCTGACAGACGCCATCGTTACAACGTTCTCGCCCGGTGTCGTCCACCAGGCCGGTTCGAGATGGTTGGATCGTTCTGAGTTTAAATGAGCTGCAATGCGAGCAGGAAGGGTCGAAGGTTCAATTCCCTGATCACCCGACCCTTCCAGCCTCATTTGTTTCCAGTCAGTCTGCAGCACTGGTTCACGGCCCGGACTACACACGTGTAGATCAGCTCTGCAGCCGACGACTGGAAAGAAGATCTTTTTATTCTGCAGCCTCTTGAAATAATTATGTTTTGATTTATTCTTTTTTTTTCATAGCAAGTCTGGAGTTGAGCCGTTGGGTTGTTTCTCTTATTAATGCAGGTTCAGTGCCCTGCTCAAAGGCACGTGGACATGGTGTGATGTGCGTCTCTGCCTCGTCGTGGACGTCACAGAAACAGAAAGCACAGAAAATAGAACAAATGCATAAAGAGAGAGATTGTTATTGGATGAAAGGAGGGTGAGGTCACATGGGAACAAACAGTAAATCTAGAAGTCTGTAAAAAATAAAAGAATATAAAAATATAACCATACAATAGATATGTTTGATTAGAATAAAGTAGTATAGTATATAATTCTATAATTAGATGGAGATGTCCTTCTGCTTCCTTCCCTTGTCATCCTGCTTCCTTCCTTACTTCCTCACATCTGATCTCACTCTTCTCCTCCTTCTCTCTTATCTTTACATCCTCTCCTTCCTTTCTTTCTTCATGTTTTACTTTCCCCTCATGCCATCATCCCTTTTCATCTTATCATCCTTATTCCCTTTCTCTCGCTCACCCTCATTTGTCCTTCTTCTGAATGTCTTTATTCTCTTCTTTTGTTTCTTTCCAGCTCACATTGCCCTTCACTTATCTGTATAAGGTCAAATGCCTTGCTCGAGGGCAAGCTCAAAGACAAGGGTGGAAACTGAACCTTCAGCAGAGTGGCTCTAAATGCAAGTTCTCTGTGTCTGACTTTGCAGCACGTTAGCAGAGGTGAATTGGATCACATAGCACTTTCATCTCTGTGTGTAAGTGTGTGTCTGTGTGCGTGTGTGTGTGGTTTTGTGTGTGGGTGTGTGTGTTTCAACTACCAATCTTCTTGCTGTGGCGCTGGAGCTCACATTCAGGGGTTAGGGTGCCTTGCTCAGTGGCACATGGGCATCGCTCAGTGAAGGGAAACGGAGCGCTCCGAAAATCAAGCAAAACAAATGTTGTGATTGCGAGTTTGTTTGTTGTCTAGTCGCACCATGCAGACACACACACACACACACACACAAAGGCTAAATGCAGTTCTTTTAATAGGAGTGTCAGGGTGACACGGTAATCATGCACGATGCAGAGACATTCCTCCACACACACATTTCCACTCAGCATGTTATAGGTATGTGTGTATGTGTGTGTGTGTGTGTGTGTGTGTGTTATTGTTTGTGCGCTCATGATACCTGACCTGGATCCGTTAACTTACTGGTCAACTAGAACCTCAGTTTATCTGTTTGACAGTTCAGTAAGTAAATGGAACTGAACCAAATCAACACAATAAATGAACACAACTTGTTGTCGTTCACTGGGACTAGATGATGTGGTGTCCATAGCAGCGAGCATCATCACCAGGGAGCTGTGGACGGTCTGTGTGTCTGTCTGTGTGTCTCTCTTATCAGCTGGGACACAGAGCTGTGATTTCACAAAATAAAAGACGGATCACACACACAGACACACACACATGCTCTCAGTGGATTCATGGGACAGGACCTCTGACTGGTCTTGGGACCGACACAGTGTGTAGCTGCAGGGCTCTGGCGGTCGTCTGGATTCTGGCAGAGACTGGAACATGTGACCCAGAGACTCATCAGAGCCGACTCTCTGTTCTCAGATCAGCCTCAGGGAGCAACACAACTCAGAGCCCGGAGCAACACACACACTGTGAGATTCAAGTGTTTGAATCACAAAATACAATTTTACATTCAGATTTATTATGAAAGCCTGTGACTCTGTATTTCTGTGATAGTTGTGGCTCCAAATATCAAATCTCCTTTTAAAGCTGAAATGAAAATGAGTGACGATGAGGATCCAGATCACAACCTGGTGGATTGTGTTCTCCATCGAAACACAACATGACTCTGTGTCACGCCTTCTGCTGCCTTGGTCTCTTCCTGCACACGTGTGCACAGCAGAGAGACCGACACTGTTTGTATAGTGACACTGAATCTGCGATTGTGTGTGTGTGTGTGTGTGTGTGTGTGTAGCTGGGTTTCTGTGAAACTAGAGGGAAACTACAGATTTGGTGCTACAATGGTTTAAATATGTTTTTTGTAAATTTCTTTCTGTTGCATCTAAAGAAGGAGTTTCATAAGTGAGACTCTGACATCACACAACAGACACATCTAGTTTGACCAGATGTTGTTTTAGATTCATGGTGTCGTGCACATCTGTCCATTCACCAAACACACGTCTGGTGGAATAAAGGGTTAAAGAAAAGCTAATTGTTGTGACTGTTTGAGGAATATGTATTTAATAAGGACATTTGTTGCCGTCACCAGACCTCTGTCGGTCATGTGACGTGCAGAGGGATATTTCTCCGTCAGTGGATCATGATGAACCGAGCCCTGGTTCCCTCCCTGGTGGCCTCAGCCTCTGTGGATGAAGCCGTGACCCGGCACTCTGATCATTTATTTCAAACTCACATTTTTAATTAACGCAGCCTGAGTCGGGGGTGTGATGGATGTGTCCCGGTCGTGTCGATGTCAAACGGCCGTAAATCTCCTCGGAGAGCAATTAGTCGACAGTGTCACCGTCCATGTGCGTTTCTTCCATCCTGCTTGTTTCCTATGATTTTTCTTCCTTACATAATCTCAACACAACACTATCTGGAGCTATGTTGTGTTGTTTCTTTTTCTCTGAAATCCGAGTGTGTCTCCAGGCAGCAGCTGCAGGCCTGTGTTTGGACTCATGCATTATTGTTCCAAGTGAACTGAGGTATTTGAGGAATGGCTCTTTTCTCACTGGATGGCCATCTTTGGTCCAGACTCATCTGGAGCGGAGCCGGTCCTCAGTTGTGTAACTGCACACAACTGCTTCTGCTTCCCCTGTGGAAACTGGACTGAAACCATGAAGTTATTTAAACCCACACCAGACTATATTATTCATAGATATTTATCAGTGTGTCCAACACGTGACTTTATCAGCACTCCCATGAAACGAAAGGTTGTGTGTTGTCCAAGTGCATTGTGGTTCCACTGCTTGGCTTGTGTTGTGTACGGTAGAAGTTGAGAGAATTGTGTTAATGCAAACATGATCACAAACACCAAAATGAGGCAGCTGGTGAACCCGGAGTGTGTTCATCTGGTTGTGGACTTTAGTCCTTGTGTACTTCCTTTACACATCGCATGCTGTTGTGTTTCCTGGTGGAGAAACTTTGGACCAGTGCGGTGACAGAAACTCATTTGAGTCGATACGGAGACACAACCTGGAGTAGAGTGAATGTTCGACATTCTTCAGACGCACACAATCAACTGCTCTGAGTTATTTAATCCAGTGGACTTGAAAACAGGATCCACTGAATCCAGAGGGAGTAGTTCAGGATCACCAAACTGATGAATCTATTTAAAGAACCAAAGTCACACAAAGCTTTGACCACTTTGAGTTTCACGGCTGAACCGAGCTATAGCATTAACAGGATTTCCGTCACTGTGAAAGAGCGGCGTGAAGGAAAAGCCCAGACGAGGCGTTAATCTGGATTAACAGGCTGTGAGTGTGTCGGAGCTTCACTCGTGTAGAGAGGAGAATGAACTGTGCAGCCTCAGTGTCGGCTCAGGTGATGACAGTGGAGAGGGAGAGGTTTGTGATTCGTCACATCCCGGCTGAAGGAGCTCGGAGGCTGTGGAGCCGCTCAGTCGATTTAAAGAATGAGGAAGTTGATCTCTGGGAATGTTTCCACTTATAGCTGGACTTGTGATGATTTGTTTAAAATCCGTCCAGTGAACAGTTGTTGTTTTTTCACTCGCCCTCCTCGCCGTCTGTCTGGGATTATTTCCCCGAGTCCAGTGGAAATATTATTGAAGACGTGCAGTTTATTGCCAGTAGTGCTGCTCGGTAGAGGCCATTAGCCGAACCCCTTTGTGCAAAGACAAATATATTCAAACCCACACACACGTCTGACTCACTGGTCGTAATCCAGAACCAGTTTCAACCAGAAGTCGTCAAAGTCAAGATTTCCTCTGACAGAGTTAATATCTCGAACATCTATTCCAGAAATCAATGTTTCGAACATGTTGAATTTGATGAACACATCAGTCTCACTCTGTTGGATGCAAGTTTAATCCCTCATTACATTTTTAGCTTTGAAACTACAAAGTTACCCCTCCTCCCTGTGGAGGGCGGAGTCACAGGGACGACCACGCCCACTGAGACTCGATGTCCTCTGCATTGTCCGTCCGTCCATTCACTACCACGGCCTTTCAGCTGAGGAAGTCTCTTTGTGAGAGGACAGTGTCATCGGCGTAGAAAGATGTTGTCTCACCGACAATAGACAGGGAGCGGTCTGGTTCCTGAATGTGGCTCTCTGGAGGTCTTTGTGGTTTACAGCCCTGATGTGACTGTTTGCTTTCTGAAGAGGGTGTCACTGCTCGGTGCTTCATCACACCCACTGGACGTTTATGTGTAATTCCTACTTGGTTCTGTCTCACCTGTGTAAAAACTTGGAATGGAAACTAAACCTACATGTGGTTTGATAATGACTCAGAACAGTAGGCTACGTCATTATGCCCAACAAGGAGGTCATGTTTTCACCCCTGTACGTTTGTTTGTTGATTTGTTTGCATGTTTGATCGTAAGAGAGATTATTAAATAAACAACTGAACGGGGGGTTTGGAACCAAAAGGCACCGGTTCCTACACAGCTGGTTCCGAACAGAGCCAATCACAGAACACCTTCCGGGGCCTGAGCTCAGTGATGATACCTACAAATTTTGCAGGAGACGTCAAAGTTCTGCTCTCGATCAGAACACGGTTTGGAGCCTACGTGTTCAGACGCTAGTGACCTGGACCTTCAGAGGCTTGGTCACTTCTCTTCTTCAGAGCTGAAGAGAAATGGCGTCTTCGATATCAATCATGTTTCAGACGTGTTTCACGATGTCCGTTCCTGCCGCAGCTTTGTGGATATTCTCGATGTCTGATGGAGATTAACGTCGGCCTCTCCTCCGCTTCAAGCTTCCAGGCAGCTGAAGTGTCCGGCTCCACTTCTTCTTCACATTGCTTGATCTCTCATCTCTCAGTGAAACCCTGCGTTTCCTTAATGTCATCACAGAAGCTGCTATCAGCACTCCTCAGGAGCTGCCTGCTCTTCACTGGGAAACTTCACCCTTCAGCTTTTCTCCCCCCGTCGCTCTCTGCCAGTGATTGATTTCTGACACGAGGCCAGACTGGACTGCATCGCTGGCTGCTATCGACCCTTTTTCACTTAGGCCATAATGAAGTATGGGTCAGCCTCAGTGGGCGTCAGCAGAGCTGCAGCCAGGCAGCAGGTGAGCGCAGCCTCGAGACACTCGACTTAATTACAGCCGGTCCTCGTGCGTTAGGGAAGTGATGCTGAAGGAGGAGAGAGGAAGATGGAACATGTGCTGCGACTGATAAGGAAATAAAATATAAAATGATTTGAGTCTTTATTCATCCTCACAGCGAAACATCACCTGTGAGAGCAGAAGCATGTGATCCAGATTAGACAGACAGATTAAAAACAAGAAATGACACCAGTCGAGAATGAGCACATTTTCAGACGCATATCTAAGATTAAGATTAAGATGCATTTATTAGTCCCAAACAAAGGCAGGTAGGGAAATTAAGTCTCTTCTTTTAACCCATCTGGTGCAGGACACACAGAGCAGTGAGTGGCGCCCGGGGAGCAGATGTTGGGGGAATAAGTTGCCTTGCTCAGGGGCACTAGACAGGGTAGGGAGAATCCTCTTGGATTTTTGGACAGATCAATCCAGGTTTGTCTTTTGTTGTTTCTCCGTGGAGTCGAACCAGAGACCTTCTCTGTCCATAGTCCAAGTTTCTGCCACTAGTCCACTGCCTCTGTAGACTCTATATTGAGTCTATATGAGTTTGAGCGGGACAGCCCTAGTGTCTGCTGTGGCGCCTGTGAGGTTGCTGGTGTGACTCCTGTAATGGACTCATTTCTCATTTGCTTCTTCCCAGGTGTCTTTCTCTAGGGTTTTTTTTGAGTGTAGTGTCATTTACCTACAAACAGGTGATTGTGACCCGCCTGTTGCCTTGTGTGTTGTCAGATTGTGCCCGGGCTTCAGGGTCTGTTGCTCTCTTGTGATGCAGCCGGCAGGACTCCTCTCCCTCTTAAATCCTGGGAGATGTTGACCCTGTGTGTTGGTCCGCCTGAAGGAGATCCAGCTCTGAGCACACTGCCCATACATGGACACAGGGAACGCAGCGGATAGCAGCGAGGGACGATTAGGAAAAAATGTGGGGGAAAAGGTGTGTGAGGGCTGCAGGGAGGTAGAGAAAGAGTGTGAACACTTAAAACGAGAGAGCGTGAAATGAGACGGAGACAAAAATAGAAGACAATGGAATGCAAAGGAAATCGTAGACGTGAGCGAGCGAGGGTCTGTCAGCCATTGAAAACACAGGGACCACCGAAAGACGAGGAAGAGACTTTCAACAGAAACTGAGACGAGTGGAGACGGTGTCCTCGGGTGACCTGAGGGGGGGGGGGGCGTCTCTCAGTCAGAGGACGGATTTATTCATTCCATGTTCTCACTCCCAGGGAAACTAAATTCAGTCAGCAGACAGAGAGGATTGTTAATATTCCATGCATTCCTGTAGGCTGTCAAATCCTGGCGCCTACATTACCCACAATGCAACTAGGGGCTGACTACTCTGTAACCGATACCGGCCTCTGAAATGTTTCCTATACTGCGTCCAAAAATGCAGGCGAGTAGGCAAATCTATCTATGCAATTTTCTTTTCCCAGAATTCTCTTCTTCTTTGCCCCTCCTCCTGAGAGTGCAGAATTTGCATTTATTATAAACACTTTTCAATTGTGGTCTCAGCCTTGTGCACGTGTGTAAGTGCATAGGCTGCATTTTTGTGTGTTTTTATGCAAGGGGGGTGCATATTGCTTGGGGGTATTTCTTGCGCTCAGTGTGTGTGTGTGTGTGGGGGGGGGGGGGGGGGGGGGCTTTCCAGGCCAGAAGTGCCCCGTCACCCTGAGTGGAGTGTGAGGTGAAGTGACAGATTTGGATCAACGTCTCAACTGTGCCACGGTTAAATTATGCAGCAGATCAAAAATCACGCACCTGAATTATGGAGACAGAGCGGCGGCGTTTCCTGGTGACACCGTCTGAGGACCTGGGTCCAGACGCCCAGACAGCCCCCCCCCCTCAGCCGCTCTGCAGGTCAGTCAGGGAGCGACGGCGAGCTGGACGGGAGAGCGCTCGCCACTCAGAGGATCTGACTCGTTCTGCAGGTAAAGAGATGAAATCTGGATTTTAATGTTAATATATAAACTGTGACCAGGACTCTTCTGCTGAAGGGGACAGAGGAGAGCTGCTGGAATTGTGTTTTTATATTTTTGTCATTCATTGTTGTGAGTTGAATAGAATAGAATTTTGAAGTGTGGTTCAGACAAAACAAGTCTTTAATAGATGTCGAAAATTATAGCAATTACTTTTCACAAATCTCTGATAATGAAATAATGAAAATAATTATTATTTGCAGCCCCAGAACAAAGACAGTTAGAATGCCCGGGCTGTGAGAAGTCCCTTCAGCTGGCGTTTAGAAAAATAGCTTCAGTATTACAAATATGTGAATTGGTTAATATGATTCTGTTGCTTGCTCCTGATCTTATAATCTGTCTAGTCTGCAGATTTAATAAGTCAGTGATAAAATGAATTAAATCATGTCTGCGTGAAGAAGAGCAGACGAACACAAAGCCACGAGTTCAGTGTAGAAAAGGATCCTTTACTAGAAAGTGGCTCCGCTGGAGAGAGAGAGCTGCCGACGCACAAAGAATCACTTTCATGGCGTTTCCCAGAGGGATTCTGGGAGATGTAGTCTGAGAGGAAAACAAGAGCACTTTCCAGTTTCCACTGCTGTGATGTGTCGCTAGAAGCTGTGGTTTGAATCAGTCATGCGTTTTTTTTAAATGATTTAATATTTGCAGTCGTTCTCTGAGCCTGAGCCCAGCCATGATTGTGACATGCAGCACCTCCAGCCTCGCACACTTCCCACTGCTGCATCCTGTCTTCACACTTCCACACACTGACAGTCGCAGATAACACTCTTAAAGTGTGTGTCTGTGTGTGTGTGTCCAGACTGACTTATTTCTGCTGACACCTGATTTGTGAAGTGTGGATTTCCTCTGCTGCAGCTCCGGCTTTCGAGGCCCCGTTCTTTATCAGGCAGAGATTGTAGAAATATCAAAATGCGTCATTAGACAAATATGATGCAACGTTCGATTCCCGGGTCGTTTCCTCACTGAGAGTCCGAAGCTTCACGTGTTTGATCCGGTTAGTTCTGGTTTCATGTTGTAATTTAGGGACGAAAGAACTTTGTCTGACATGTGTACGTCCTGTTGTCATCACCATCGTGGGCGGAGTCTACCTGTACTGGACTCTGATTGGTTTGTTGATGGCGTCCGGCGTGAATTATTTCTTTATGACCGCATTTTATCACAACCAACAAATAACTTAGACACTAACGTTTGTATCATATTGTTGCGTGTCCAATTTTTTCAAATTTTACAGGTGAAAGAAAACAAAAGCTCTTGTAAAATCACTGTGTGTGTGTGTGTGCACAGTTTCTCCTGTGTGTGTGTGTGTGTGTGTGTGAGTGCAGTTTCTCTTGTGTGTATGTGTCTGTGTGTGTGTGTTTTCCCTGTGTGTGTTGTCCCTGTGTGTGTGTGGTCTGGATGGGCGTGGACAGCATCTGTCAGATATCGAGGTCGGACGGAGACGCAGAGAACAGGGAACTCTCTGGAGATCAAAGGAAGGATGAAAGAGACGGCAGCACAAAAGGTGGAGACACCGAAGAGAGAGGAGGAAGCTCACAGCAGGTCAGATGGCAGAGAGAGAGGGGGACCGAGACAGACAGATACAGAGAGAGAGAGAGAGAGAGAGAGAGAGAGGTCCCCGGTGTGGAGATGAACGCTCTGCTGGACGGGGATTTGTTCCATCGTATGTTGGAGCTGTTTCAGACGGCGTGAAAGATTGATGGAGATGAAAAGAGAGGTCTGTCTGGTGGTGTGGGGGGGGGGGGGGGGGGGGGCGCTCTGCTCCGATGGACACGCTGCTGGTGCAGGACAGAGCTGGGAGGAGCTGAGCTGGTCCACATCCTGTAGATTGACACTGTCCAGCACTTTGACGAGTGCATGAACCGCGTGACTCTGGTTCTCTGATGTTTCCTGTTCCATCCTCCTGCTGCAGTGGAGCGGATCCTCTGCATCAGTCAGACCCGGGCCTTAGCTGGAGTGGGGGTGTAGTTCTCCTCAAACATAGATGTGTTATTACTCTATTCAGTGAGATAACTCTTTATCTCGTTGGTGGAAACCCTCTTGTTCCTTCCTGAGATTCAGACGAGCAGATAAGTGTCACTGATTGGCTGAGCAGTTCACAGGTCGGTGAATAATTGTGTTTAGAATGAAATCACCAGATGTGACGGATAAAGATCACTCTTGTTTTCCAGTGATTTAGATGTGGATCTGCTGTCAGCAGCGTGAAGAGGTGGCTTTGACCTCCATGTTGAATGATGCATTGTGGGAGGAGGTGGTTGGAGCGGCGGGGGGGCAGGCACAGCTGTTCCTGGAGGTGCATGACGGAGGAGGAAGGGTTTGCTGTGTGTTACAGTAGCAAGCAGAGCGTGATCAGAATACCACAAGTTCCTCTGTCAGTCCGTCATCAGAGGACCACCTGCTGGGGGGAACACAACCCACGGGTTCCTCACTCCGTCTGTCAGTGGAGAGCTTTGTGTTGTTGTTGCTGTTGTGGTCAACATTAGTTCAACATGACAACAAGTGCAGGAGACTGGAGGCTCGGCGGTAGAGCTGTTATCTGTCCCTGAACTCTCTGAACTCTGTGAAGTGCTTTGTGATCAGGCTTGTGTTTCACCGTTAACTTGCTTTGTTCTTAAGTTTTGAACTTCGTCTCCACGCTCACTGACTTCGTCCCAGATCTGAAAGTGAACCGACCTGAACGGCTTAACGTTTGATTTATTCACTTTGATCAAACCAGTCACAAACCACCTGCACAAGAAGCAGAGACCAAGGAGCCGCACGTCAGAGTAGTGATTTATTCTGATACAGCAGTCGCGGTTCAGCCTCAGGTGTCTCCTCGGTGGAGGGCGACCTCGCCCGAGCCGCCGGGAATTGATTTCCTGTTCCTCTCGTTGTCCCCTGATGGACGATGGCTCTCGATGGACGCATTTTACCGCTAACAGCAGCTAACAAGGCTAATCCCCTGCACCGCTCAGTCATCATCCTGCAGCAGCTACGGCCCTGCTGCTGCGTTCTGCTGAGTCACTGCTGCTGAGTTCTGCTGAGTCACTGCTGCAGCTGAAGGAGAGGAAAGGTTTGGATTTACTGTGACTCATCGTTTTTGTTTGGCAGGTGATTAACTCCTCCTCGCCTCTGTGCCAGTATGGCAACCAAGTTTCAGCATGTGATTTAATTATATTGAATAGCTTTTATTTTGAAGGAGCTGCTGTGTTAGTTGTTGTTGAGGTGACAGACAGTGGACAGAGACATTGTGTGTTAGAGTTTACGTCCATCTCATTCTTATGAAAATGATCATTCTTCAGATTTAGTGCAAGCTTTTAATTGGACTGATTAGATCCTCCACCTTTCAGTCAGGCTCCTCCCCCCCGGGCAGCTCACACACTACTGGATGATTTGATTTGGACGGATAGTGAACCTCAGCCTTGTGTGTTGTCATCACTCCACCTCTCACGTGTGTTAGTGTTGTGCTCTCATGCTTCTGCTGCAGCTGTAGAGCAGCACATTAGTTTTCTCTTCAAACAGACTGAGATAAATGGATTCCTCCACATCTAACTCTTCAGCTGTTCTGCATGTGATGTGTTATCTTTGTCGGTGTCGTCCAAGTAGAACAGGTCCATCTGTTCCCAGGTTGAAGAACTGGAGCGATGGAGAGATGTAATGTGAGACGGAGGCTCCAGCAGAACAGTGGAGACACGTTCTTGTCCAGTCCCGGCTCCTGGTGGACCTCCGCCACACATCACGTCCTGGGACAATCCCTGACTGGAGCTGCTGAGGTGGCTGCTCACGCTCTTCTACCTCTGCTGGGTTTCTCCAGATGCCGTGGGAGTGTGTGTGTGTGTGTGTGTGTGTGTGGGGGGGGGGCACTGCTGTCTTACCCACAAACAGCAGGCTGTTCTACATCGGATAACGACACTCCCTGCTGCGTGGAGTTGAGACAGATTCATGGGAGAAGAAAGACTGGAGTGAAACTCAGTCTTTCCAGTCAACACAACACTGAAGTGCAGAGCTGACTCATTTTGTCCAGCAGACAAACCGACACTGTTAACAAGTTGTGTTTGACTGAAATTAAATTATCAGGTGACTCTGTTTCCTACAACAACCTGATTACAAGTCTGACTATAAGATGAATTTTAATGGGGTTTAAATATGCATGAAAAATACACTAAATGTCAGTTTGGTTCTATATGGGTGACTGTATAGGTGTGTGTGTATTTGTGTGTGTTGTGTGTGTTTGTGTGGGGGTGTGTGGGTGTGTGTTTCACCCCACACTGTTTTATGGAGTTTAAACTCCTCTTTATGGACTAGAAACTTCCTGTTGCAGCCTCGGCTCAAATTGTGGGTTTCATTAAATGTTGCTGAGCTTTGGTGTGTCCCCCCCCCCCCCCCCCCCCCAAATTGAATGAGCTTTCTAAAGTATGCAAATTGTCTGTGTGTGTGTGTGTGTGTATGAAGCCAAATCTATATTGGTGGTGGTTGATCTTATTCCGATGACCTGTTGTTACAGTCTGAACCGCAGGATGTCAAAATACAGGTTTGATTGTGCGTTGGTGTAAAACGAGAGGCCGCTCTGCTGCTCATGTCCTGTGGTCTGAACGTGTCTCCGTCTGTGGGACTGTGGGACTTGTAGCTCTATTGTTGAAGTTGACCTCCTCCCCCGTTAAGTGGCGGCGAGGACGGACGGTCTTCGCTGCCTCTGTGTTTGTGCGTCTCTTTCTCTCGCCATAGGCTTGATGCAAAAGTGTGTGTCTTACCATGAGTGTGTGTGTGTGTTTTCATCAGGATGTGTGCGTCCTGACTGGGGTGGCCACTCAGTTCCCCTCTGCCTTTTTTCCAGCATCCTGTTTTCACACATACGTAACGCACACAGACACACAAACACACACCTGGGTCCTCGTTCCTCCAGAACTTTAAAAACATGTGGAAATGAGCGTGGACCCCGGTCTCTCAAACGACCAGCAGGGGGCGACTCCACCGGTAGTTTCTATAGAAGTCTTTGAGATAACGACTTTATAACCTCAGTAAACATTCAGGAACACACAATGTCCGAGTGAGGCTCCACAACGACAGCTGATGAACCAACAGGTTTGTTGTGTCATCAGAATCGGCTCTGGGCTAAATGATCATGTGTCTCCTCACCGGGGACACCATGTGGCCGGAGGACTCCTGTGTTCAGCTTGTCCTTCTGACCGTCCCACTCTGTGAAGATAACATCTCAAGAACGCCTTGAAGGAACCTCTGACACACACCAGTCCTACCAGTACCAACTCATGAGCCTTTTTAAAATGTCCAAATGCTGGATATTATAAATTCAGCACAGTGCAGTCGTCCTGATGGAGGAGAGTGAAAACACCACCTGTTGATGCAGCAGCTTCGGTTTTGAGTCATCACTGTGCGTCTTCGGTGGACGAGGCTGGAACCATGATGACTGCTCTCTCTCTCTCTCTCTCTCTCTCTCTCTTTCTCTCTCTCGCGATCAGATTATTTTCTGAGCATGAAATGTCACAGCTGCTGTGAGGAAAGCTGTTAAGGTGGGGGGGGCACAGTCAGTCAGTCAGTGTGCAAGTCCTTGTGTGTGTGTGTCTGTGTCTGTGTCTGTGTGTATGTGTCTGTGTGTGTGAGTGAGTTTTGCAGCATTACTCGCCGCCTCCCTTCTCAGTTGAATTGAATTCATTAGTGTTTATTGGCATGAATGTTACATGAGCTGAGCTGCCAGAAGATCCTGAATCTACAACTCAGAAAAATACATTTACTGTAAATCTCTCTCTCTGTCTGTCTGTCTGTCTGTCTCTCTCTCTCTCTCTCTCTCTTCTCCTCTTTTTTGTTCCTATCTGCTTCTCTCCATCTCTCGGTGCAGCAGTGGCCCAGAGCGACCCTATGGGATAAATCCATTCTAGAAAAATCTTGACAGATAGAAAGAGGGAGTGAGAGGTGGAGTAAGAAGAAGTGCTCGAATAGGCGCACACACACACACACACACACACACACACACACACACACACACACACACACACACACACACACACGCACACGCACACAGCAGGGAGGGAAGCAGGCACGAGCCTCCCAGGCATTTTACTCATGTAGAGAATGTAATGAAATCTGAGCCGCTCTTCCTCCTCCTCTCCTCCTCCTCAGTTCCCCTCCTCTTCCTCCTCTTCCTCCTCATCCTCCTCCTCGTCACAGCACACAAGGCATCTAGATTGTTGATGTGCGACTAGTTGGTCTCCACCACAGAAAAAGGCTTGTCATCAAAGTCTATTAATTATGTGATTTTGTCGTTGATTATTTCAGCCTTTTTCACTGTCTCTAGTTTTCAAACACCTCAAATTACTAATTAGATTTGTTGTGTTGTTAAACTTTGTCATTTTCCTCCTCTCACAATCCGGTGCAGCACACTCAGTGGGGTTGGATCATCGGAATGAAACATTTATTTCTCACTTCATGGGAGGATACATTTATCAACAAGGATAATCATCGTTCATCCCTGAGTGAAACCTTCCTCCTGCTGAGTTAGACTGAAACACAGGGTCAGCTGTGAGCTTTATAACCAGCAGTTTATCTCCTGGCCTCCCTCCTCCCCTTCAGCCTTGTACACCAGGATCTCCTCCAGGTGTTCACCTTCCCTCCTCCATCAAAGCAGCGCTCGTGTCCTCGCTGTGAGGACGCCGGCCTCACAGCTCATGTTTACGACACCTCTCTCTGCGTCAGGGTCCTCTTTGCTCTTGGGTTAGCAGTGAGGTGCTACTGACGTGTACGTGACGGTTCACACTCATGTAGATATTTAGCTAAACAGACTCTCCCCTCTGAATGTGAACCTCTCGTCCACAGTCACTCAAATTGAGATTCGTATGAACACCTTCCAAACTACAGATTCCAAAAAAACGTCTGGATGACGCTGCTGAGAGTTTGATTTGTCACCAGCTGCTCTGTTAGGAGGTCAAACAGGGATTTGGTTTGTTGATATCAACCCACCACTGCACATCGTCCCCTCAGTTTAAACAAGTGTGTGTGTGTGTGTATGTGTGTGTGGCCGAGGGATTAGCCATATTAGCCATGTTAGATACACACATGTGGCCGGAACAGATGCTGTGGAAACTCAGTCTGTACAGTTGGAACGATTGGGGTCACCAGAGGTGGTTAAGCACCAGCTGTGTGTGTGTGTGTGTATGTGTGTGTGAGGCATAGTTAAGGCTGCTGATATCATGGACGTGATCCAGTCTGCAGGATGACGTGCAGCCTGAGCCGTTGCTGCTGTGGTGAAATTAAATACTTTATTTTTGCCACATTTTTTAAACATTCCAGCTTCGTTTTTTCACTTCTTCTCCAGATTTGTTTCAGATGAGAAACGAGATTCGCAGAAAAGGCAACAACACAGGGAAGGTTTCTTAACATTGGAAACAATTTTTAATTCAGATTTCTGGTGAAGACTTTGTGGTTTCCCCTGCAAGCAAACCAATCTGATATTTGTGTAGGTATTAGTTTTGCATCACTAGTATTTGGAAAAACTCGGTCCAGACCAAACCCCAACCTGGTCCAAAAAACCCAAGACCAACAAAAACCAAACCTGAAACTCACACCCGCCCGAAACTGGATTTGAACAGCTCATTTCTGGTGGTGTTGATCCATATTCTTTAAAAGTATCTGCTTCTCTCAGCTCTCTTGCTCGAGAACAGTTTATCAGCCTCTTTCTCTGCTGCAGAATCAACCCTGTGACCTTCCGGAAACAAGAGAAAACCTATGATTCCACCTCTTGTATCTCATTCACTGTCAACTCACCCTTCTGGCCGACTTTTAAACTCCATTCAAGAGAACCTGAGCTCCTTGTGTACTTCACACCCAGTTCCTGTGGTCACATCAGGCTGTAACGCCCTTGGATTTCATATTTCTGCTGCCGCACAACTTTAAATCTGCTCTGAGCTGAAGGAAGCCAGTGTTTTTCTTCCACAGCCCCAGTTTTAAGTGGGATATACAGAGTAGTTGAGGGGGAATGTGTGGGAGTGGAGGAATATTTCACTGCTTTCTCAGTGTCATTGTGACTTCTGTTTATGGAAGGTGACATTTTGACAGAAAGGAAAGTGTAGCTTCTCAGCAGACTTCTCCTCTTTCAGCCGTAAACCCTGTGGAGAACTCCACCCACACTCGTCTTCCTGTGGTGAAGGGTGGAAAGTAAAACTCTGCTTTTTAAACTGAAGTTTCACCTCCTTAAGGGATCCTCAGTCTCTGGACGGTCAGTGGGACGTCTTCACCGGTTTGTTATCCAAACAAACGGATTCCAAAGTGAGAAAAGAAGACGTGTTTGTTAATGGTCACTGTGACGTCTCCCAGCCCTCAGCACCCTGAGCTTCAGGCTTTCTTCTTTTCTGGTGGTCTAACATGAATGTGTGCAGCCATGTTTGATTTGGGCCGAGGCCTGGAGTGTGAAGGCATTAAGGAGTTCCTGTGTTCCCACATGTCAGCGCTCCTCTCTTTGCAGCCGTGTGACGACCATCAGAAGAGCTGAGGAGGCAGGAGGAGAGGGAGAAGAAGAAGGGTGAGATTCTGCTGATTAAAGCTCGAGAGGGAAAGTGTTTTCATGTCCAGAGAGAGAGAGAGAGAGAGAGAGAGAGAGCTGGAGCAGAAGGTTTAAAGTGCCGCACTCCTCTCAGATGAAAACCACATTGATTTAGCAGCACACGATGGTATTTCCTCTTGGTCGGAGCGCTCGGGGCTGCTGGGTGGAGCACCAGGGGAACGCGCTGCCTTGCCAAGCAGCACTGCAGCTGACTCTCTGCAGCACGTGGAAATACCTCGGCTGCTCTCCCCATGCCAGGCAGGCAGGAGAGGGGCCGCGGTATTTTGGAAAGTTCCCCAGTCGTTAGGTCCCGGAGGGTTGAAGGGTGCACTGGTCCACGTTCCCAGCCTCCGTCTTTCAACTGGAGGAAACTGCTGGTGAAGTTTTTTGCACAGCTTCAAATACAGACACTTTTAACCGCTTGGGCCGAGAAAGAAATTATGTATAAATCAGTATTTTATCCAATAAGTTATTATTTGGTGATACGCTCACCAGGACTTCCTGGTTGAAACTGGATTAGATTGCCATGTGGCATTACTGACCCTGGAAACCCAGCTTTCAACTAGGCAAAGAGATGGAGCTGTTTTCAGACCTGACAGGGACAGGTTGTCTGGATGTGATTGTCTGTCTTTCACATGTGAAGCAGCAGCAGCAGCAGGTTGTTGGGTCCAACTCCTTCACACAGGAACATGTGGGAACATCCAGGCGAGGGGCGGAGCCTGTAGAGCAGCAGGAGGCGGGACCAGTGTTGTTGTTTACAGCTCGTCCAAACTGGCGTCGGCCCTCATCACCAGAAGATCTGGAATCTCCTCGTGTTTCCAAGTGGACGTCTTCTTCTTCTACGTGTACGGCTCCTCTTCTTCATCCTGAGATGTTTGTGTTGTTCATGTTTCACGTCACGTGTTAGAAACCTCATCAACACGTCCACTCGCTCTCTGGGACGCTTCAGGACATTTTTCTGTCTTCTCACTTGGACTCACTCACACTTTTAATCACAATGAGATTTGTAATTTTCAGTAGTAATACACCCTCAGGTTTGATGCAGACTAGAAGCCGCCCTGCATCAGTGGAACGTCTCCTCTGATGACACAAACTGACACTTGACTGATCCTCATGGCTCGCGTTACTACCCAGAATGCCATTTGGCAGCGAGCAGCGTTGGCCCAGTGATCTCTGGCTTGAGGTTCTTTATTTCCCATGGGGGGGGGGGGACGTCGGCCATATCTGGGAACCTCGGTGCGAGAAACTAATACAGTGGTTTTACACAGCCACTGGATTATGCATATAATGAATATAATCTACTGGGATTAAGATCCTTCCAGTCCAGCTACAGCACAGAGATTTAGTTTTCTTCGACTGTAGCTCAGTTTAACCTGCACACGTATTCAGACTTTATTTATCCAGACAAAACTAACTGAGCACACATGTTCCTCCAGAGCAACGCCCTGTGAGGAGCTGCTTCTGCTGGAGGCCACTGAGGAGAAAACGAGGAGGTGTTTATTGTTAGAAGAAAAGACTGTGGAGGGGACGGTAGCTGCTCTCTCTCTCTCTCTCTCTCTCTCTCTCTCTCTCTCTCTCTCCTGCATATTTGAACTTTAATCTTTAGTTTCCTCAACTCGCAGCAACAACTAATCCAGTTATTCGGTTTGTTCAGTCCGACAGCGTTCTGGTCTCGATGGCTGCAGTAGAGGTCATGAACCCCGCCTCCTCCATGTTAGGGGAAAGTCCACGTCCATCTTTATAGACGATCTATGGTTTTAACTAGTTATGATTGACAGCTGAGACTGATTCAGGATTTGTTGAGCGTAGGTATTGAGGTGACTTTAACGATGGCAGCGTTGGCATTCGGATAGCTTCTGTGGGAAGAAGTGGAAACCTGACGTCCATCTTCATTTACTTGTTCAGGTCCTGGTGTAGACCTGGACCTTCTACATGGACACCGTCAGTTATACTGAGCAGAGCCCCTCTGTGGAGTTCACCAGGTCGACCCTCCGCTCTGCAGCTTCTGGGGCCTGACAGAGCGTCACACTGTGCACTGCAGTGTGTGCACTGAGGGAATGCTGCCGCTCTGGGAGGCTGGAGCTGCTGCACTGCACCGCTCTGTGCCGGGTTGTACATTTCCTGGCTCTCGCAGCTGCTCAGCCGCTCAGTTTCCCCCCCGAGATCACAGTCGGCTATACAGTGAGAGCCAAAGTCCGGGTCACCACTTCCTCCTCCTCCTCCTCCGTCGCTCCAGATTGCAGCTGGCGGATGTAATTGAATTAAGGAGGAAGCCTTTTCTTTTGGCCGTGGACGCGTTGGACAGATGGATGTGATGTTTACGAGCGCGTACCTGTTGACGTTTGGATTTCAGCAGTAGGCGGATTGAGACTGATTCTGCTGGGAATCGAACTCATTCAAAAAGCTTTAAAATGTGTATGAGTGTTGATATCTTGGTGGAAAAGGTCTGTGGAACATTTATGCTGCACATGTGGGAGCTGCTCAGCACAACAGCTGTCTGTCAGCCAGCTCCACATCTGCCAGAGACGTCAGGTGCTGTTTTAGGGGGCGGGGCTCCGTCTTCGCTTCTCCTGTCAGAACCGCTCAGTCTCAAACGTCGAGGTCGAACTCTCGATGCTGAAGAGCAAATAAAAACGTGTTCTCCTCCCACATCACTTCAATGTTTGGACCCAGATGTTTCAGTTTTGTTAGTTTGAAATAATCCCCTCGCCTCTAAGTGCCAACTGCTCACCTGACGATAGATCTCGTGGTTCAACAGCAAGGAGACCGGAAGCGAAGGTGCTGAGGGGGCGGCAGCACCCCCTGTTGGTAAGGGTTAGCAACTGTAAGACAAAAAAGTTTTAAAAAATCAATTAAAGAAACTTTCATTTGATATTCAACTGTTATATTTTGACGGTAGAAGAGTAGCAGGCTTAACATCAACCTCATTTATATTTTTAATATGTGATTTCATTTTATGACATTCAGTGTATTTTGTCTTGGTCCAGATTTCAGTCCACTTCTCAACCAAAATCCACAGAGTCATGAGCTGGACTCTCTCAGGTCTTTGGTCTTCTGCTCTGATGCTGACCTCTGACCTTCCCCTGGAGTGTTGTTGTAGAATTTTACAATGTAAATGAAATTTGTTATTATATTTATTACATTTTTTTTTGTATTATTATAATATTGACTGCGTGTTTTTATATTGATTCATAAATGATGGAAGTGAAAGGAAGCAAATCCGAGAGAACGTTTTTGTTTACAAAAAGTTTTCAAACTGAAAAGTGGTTTTTGATTTATCTTTGGTCAACAAGACGAGTGACAACGGTTGATTTAACAAAGTGTTTATAGTTATCATCATAGTTGTGAGGCTTTCTCCTTTCTGCATTTTAACATCTCGTGGTTTGTGAGACTTTATTTTCATCAGTGATTTGTAGTTCTACTGTGAACTGTCAACTGTAAAGGAGAGTTGAACTTGTTTGTCTGATTTATGTCTTTGTCAGTAGTTTAACCGTCTCGGTCTCAGCCCTCAAGGTAAACATCACCTGACTGACAGTCGGCTCCACCTGAGGCACAGGTGCACAATGTGTGTCTGTGTGTGTTTGTGTGTGTCGGGACTCATATCTTTGTGAGGACTAGTTTGAGCATAGATTATAGGTTCAGGCCAGTCCTCAGTGTTTGAGGGTTAAAAAGTGATTCAGGGTTAGAATTAGGTTTGAATTAGGATTAGTCACAGAGTTGTGGTGGTTAATCTAGGAGAAGGGGACCAAAGAATGAATTATGCCAATAAGGGTCAACACAGAGTTGTGTGTGTGTGCGTGCCAGTGTGTGTGTGTGTGTGTTGGCATGATAGGACCTCAGCAGTATTGAATATCAAAGGTTATCCTGTTCTATTTTTGTAATATCTTCTGTAGGCAAATTTTTAACTGGCTGCAGGATCCTGGTCCGTTCATAATGCATGCATGTACACACACACACACACACACACACACACACACACACACACACACACACACACACACACACACACACACACACACACACGCGCACACGCAAAGGTTTCTCGGTTCTATTTTGAGATTCATCTCAGCAGGCAAATTGCTACTGGTTACAGGATCTAGTCTTGTTTGTGACACACACACACACACACTAACATTCATTTGACTGAACCCCATATACCACCCCCCCCCACTGCGCACAAACAATCACAATAGCATCAATTATAGATTAATCCCCCGTCTGAAAATAGTCCCCATCAAATGCACTGTTTCCTCCTGTTTGTTGTTTATCTTTGACAAAGAAAACTCGTTTTTAATTCATGAATGATCAGAACTATAACGTCCCCAGGGTGTGGTTGGCTTTTTGAAATGATTCCTACATTTATGACTTGCTGCCTCGAGAAATTCGATCAATGTGAACTCAAATAAAAGCATGTGTTAATTGCTGAGGACATATCTTGTTAACGAGGACAGAAGAAGAAAGATGTGAGCAGCTGTTTTAGAGAACCAGTTTCCTGAGATGCCTTGACGAGTCCAGAACCAGAACCTCTCTCCTCAAACTGCTGCAGCGTCGGAGCAGGGACGTGGTTCTGATTCATATCGACTTCCTCTGATGAGCTGCTTATGTTAGAGCAGGTTGATTCCAGAGAATCCATATGAATCCCTGTGATTTCCAGAGAACATGAAACATCCGTAATGTGCTGGGGGAATTGACCCTGTGACCCGATCCTCCACCCCGAGTCAGTACAGCCTTATTACAAGATGGCCGACCGGATGGGGGGGGGGGGCTTATTCCCAGTCTGTGGTTGTGGACACTCGGAAAAGAGAAACTAGCGGTGTGGAGAGAAGTGGCGGCTGAAGTTTGAGTTCTGGATCTTGGCTCTGGACTTTAAGGGATCAGAGCTGGAGGTAGTTATTTGGGGATTCAAGTTTAAAGATCCACAGTTTACCATTTTCAAACTTACTTCTTTCCTGATGGAAACCATTTTACAACACGGCAAAAAACGACTTCCTGTGGCGCCGCACCAGAAGCTCATTGTTGATCACACCTGAAAAGTTCCTGCAGTCAAATGAAATGCAAACGTCCTGGTTGACCTTGTCTGTCTTCTCTTCCAGCGGCTGTCACGTGATCCCTGTTCAGTGTCAGAGTGTTATCATCTGAAGCAGTATGTGAACACGTGTCCCAGTCAGACCAGTTTAACATTTGAACATTTATAGTTTTATTATAGTTATAATTTATTTATCACAATATTCATTTCCCTCCTCGCCGCTGCTGGCAGTTATCACCATAGTGACCAGGGAAGGTGGGACTTGCATATCCCAGCAACAGGAGGCTGGGGATGTGAGGGTAAACCTTAAAGGGGAAGTGTGTCTGTGTGTGTGTGTGTGTGTAGGGGTGTGTATGTGTGTGTTTGTGTCTCCTCTCTCTCACCTCACTGTGAAGTCGGCCGATTTAGTTTGTTTTGCTGATGTCACCAGGAAACATGTTTGGGCAGGTTGGACTGTGCTGACTGACAGGGGGGGGGGGGGGGGGGTGTTGTGTGTGTCTGTTAACAAAAACACACACACACAGACACACACACACACACACAAGAACACACAAACACAGATAGAACTGAGGTGGAAAGTAGGTAACTCCTTCCAATACCATAGGCAGTGTGTAAATATTGAAGTAATTGCCAACCAATCCACTGCTGTTTGTGTGTGTGTGTCTGTGTGTGTGTGTGTGTTAACAACAAAGGCAGCATCAGTAGCTAAATGTCAGCAGACACCTTCAGCCCTTTGTGTTCGCAGAGGAGGTCGACCTGCTCCTCGTCAGAAACAAATAAGCTGCTCGTGTCTTAATTGAGTGTGAGTGTGTGTCTGTGTGTGTCTGTGTGTGTCTGTGTGTGTCTGTGTCTGTGTGTGTCTGTGTGTGTGTGTGCATGCTGCCAATGGGAAATAATCAACCAGTGTTTCTCATCCACTCGGCCACAGACCGGACTCGTCTGAGAGGAGCATGAGGCTGAGCTCGACCGCTGTGTCTGTTTCTTATTCCTGCT
>NC_084958.1:22966292-23221292 GCF_949316205.1 Platichthys flesus | reverse complement strand
CCAGCTTTAGGGAAATCTGTCCTCCATTGTTTGTCCTGGTTCCACGCGGTGTGGACTCAAGATTAATATCGGATTAACTGAGGATTTCAGCCTGAGTGGATTCTCTTCAGTGGCGTCTCAGTCAAATGTAATCTGGGGGAATTTGTTCTGGTGACATTCGGGGTTAGAAGTGAAGATCCGATAAGAGAAGAAACAAGCTGGAGTTTGAATGTTTGAATCATTGCATCAGCTGGAGAGAAACCTGCTTCGCTCTGTGACCACACCCCCGCAGGAAGAGTTTGATCCAATCCAGAAATAAATACTGAAAAAAAAACCTTTTAAACCACTAAGTGGAAAAAGAAACGTTTTGCAGGCTCCTTTTAAACGACACACACACACACACACACAAACACACACACTCTCTCTCTCTCTCGCACACATTGCGGTCACACTCGGTCGACCGTCAGACAATAAACGTGCACTTGAGATTTAAATCACCTCCGTTTCCCAAGAGAAACCAAACACACGTGCACCTGCAGCCCACGTTCCTCCTGACAGAGACTCACTGGTTGGTTATCGTCAGCCTGCCGTCTCTCACCGTGTGTTTGCCGTCTGCTCTTCAAACAAACCAACCTGGGGTTATAAAGCAGCTCTTTATCTCTCTCTTAGAAACGCTAATTTACACAAGGTCTTCACCGGCACTCCCTGAACTTAACCTGGCCGGAGACCTGCTGGGGGGGGGGGGGCCTGGTGGAACTCAACTTCTCTCTTTGGCCATAAGTTGTGTGTTCAGCTGACAAGAAAAATAAATACTCCGATACTTAATGAGTGAAAGAACCACAATGTCTAAATCCTGCTTCAGAACTAGATGTACACAAGTAAAACTGCACGAACAAAACGTGAAGTACTCCATGACTTCTGAAAGGTCACGATGCTGCAGTGCCCCCTGGGAGATGGTGGTGTGATCGTTGTCGCTTTGCATCGTGAACTAAACACATCTGTATGTTTGTCTCCAGATGTGCACACGGAGGCAGTGCAGGCGGCCCTGGCCAAACACAAGGAGAGGAAGATCGCGGTGCCCATGCCGTCGAAGCGGCGGTCGCTGGTGGTCCAGAGCTCCATGGACGCCTACACACCACCAGGTGAAGACCAACACACACACACACACACACGCACACACACACACACAACAACTTGCTCAACCAAGTTATCTACGTTGTTGTGCTATGAGCGATGACTCTAGTAGCAGCACACACACTTTTGCATAAAGGCTTCTGGAGTTTAGTTACGGGCCAGACCACAGTCGTCCTGAGCTGCTTGAACCACCAGCACAGGCGTGTGTGTCTGTATGTGTGTGTGTCTGTATGTGTGTGTGTCTGTGTGTGTGTGTGTTTCTGTGAGCGGTAGATGTGAGCGCAGCTTTAGCGTCCCCTTTGATGAGATAGGTGTGTAGATGTTTTTAAACACAAGGTGGCGTTATGAGCCCTGTACAACCGATACATGTAGATGTTCTTTATTAATATGATAATTACTGGGATGTTAAAACCAGCATCAATGTGTTTCATCAAAGAACAACAGGTCATGTGATCGAGTTCGATGCTCAGAGAACACGGTGAAAGTTTGACCTGTAGGTGGCAGCAGAGAGAACGTCAGCACAAAGTCACACCTTTAGATTCTTTCTTTATAATGTCAATTTATAATCAGGCAATGATGTGAAATAAAAAAATCCACCTTAAATAAAAACAGGCAGTGTGAAGCTGTGAAGTCACTCGTAAACAAAGAGCAGAAACTAACTCCAGAGTTTAACTGTCTGCAGGAAATGAATTACTGCCCTTTGCAATTAGTGTGATGTAATAATCTTGTATTGTGAGAGGAGGCATTATGGGATATAACATTTATTGGTCCTGTAAAAGAGCCTGTTCCAGAGACTGAAGGTTTTACTGAGGGACAGAAACTCTGCAGAGGAACCGGGACCAGGAATCAACAGAAACCAATTTAGATGTCCTTTCATATATTTGACCCCGTGTGGCCTCGACCTTTAGGACCCCCCCCACATGGATGTCATCGTACCTCTGAAGTTCAGAGCGATGAGGGAGTCGTGTAAGTCGATTGAGCCTGAGCTGCTTCCCCCCCTCTCCACCACGCTGATGGATATTTGGCCGACCCTCACTTCTCTGGACCCGTCACGAGGGGGATCTGTCGGGGGGCCCGTGGCGGTGGCAGGCGTCCATGTCTTTATGGAGCTGGTGATGGTTTTAATGAAGGTGTTAATGAGGTTATTATCTCTGTGGCTTCAGGGTCGAGCTCCTCAGGGTCTCTGAACAAGAGGATTCAGACTCACGGGACAGAGAGGAACCGCACAACGGCCAAACTATACATGTCAGAAGCATTTCATCTTTACCAGGTGTGCACCTAGCAAAGCTGATGCATTTTAAGACGTATCAGTGTGAGTGTAGAACTTCACACACATGAAATACATCTTTAGACCAGACTCACATCTCAAACAGCAGCACCTGCACACGTTCAGTCCATCAGGAGGAAATAGAGCATTTGTCTGGGACAATATTCTGCAGGATTAATCCACATTTGTTGCTCTGGTGAGTATTTGGGGCAACAGGACTGTTCACGTGTGTGTGTGTGTTTGTGTGTGTGTGTGTGTTTATGATGATAAGGAGAACAGTGTGGCCCACAGATATGTCTTTAATAGGTTGTGGGTGATACAGGAGCTCTGTGGCTCAGAGGAATCATCAGAACCAGGGTTTGGATGCACACAGTTGGTTTTCGTGGGATTTATTCACAATCAGAGAAACATAGATTTTACAATTATACGCCCTTCATACAAATCTTGGCATTTTTAAATATGTATTTTTCTAAATGAGAAATAAAGTTCGCCAATACACACACAGTGGTGTCTGTGTGACTTACATCGGAGGTTTACTGGATTTACTCTAACCATTGTTACTACTCATCTAACCCTTACCTTAACTATAACCTTAACTTAAACCTAACTTTAAAATATTTATTTACCTTAAAATTGAATGATTTACGTTTTTGTTGCCAAATCGAAGACAAGTGTATACCTTGACACCCACAAACACAAACACACACACAGAAAATTCACATGACTTCTAAGTTTATCTTTTCCCTCCACTTCACACAGGACAAGGTCAACAAGCAGCGATGAGTCACACAAATGCACACAGTCCCTCATGCAGATTTAGAAAGCACACATCCCGAGGGAGCGGTAAAAACACTCTCACTCACACACACACAGACACACAAACACACACAAACACACACACACGGCTGTCTCTCTGCGGGCAGGGTTCACTTGAGGACAGCAGAGTCGCATGTTGCCGAGCAGCGATTGGCCTTCGACTGGTTTCACAGCTGCAGTTTCTCGATAACTCGACTCATCAATAATCATATTTCATCTTCAGTCCGAGCTGCTCTCTCTCTCTCTCTCTCTCTCTCTCTCGTTCTCACGTTCCCCCTCTTTGATGCTCTGTGTGTTTTCCTTGTGTGAGAGTCCCACGTCGCCCGGCAGCTTCTTTTCTATTGTGCTCATCATGTTTGTGTGTCGTTACTGGAAGCCTCGGTGGGTCCTGCTGGGAACCAGACACAGATTTACCAAACCAGCATGTCAGCAATACACCGGGGGGGGGGGGGGCGGGGGCTGTTTCCACAACCTTAGGTCTGTGGCTGTTGTTGGTCCTCTACCCATCGGTCTTCTCTTGAACCAGAACAGGACTTGTGTTTGTTGGCTGGAGGTGTTTCCTCTTCAGATGCTCTTCTGCAGTGACTCGGTTCCACACCATCAGGCTCGTGTTGCCATGGGCATTATGGAAATCATGGGAAAAATATGTGCACACACACACAAACACACACACACACACACATCATGAACAAACTTTACTCCGTCCCTCCCCCGTGGCGACAGATTGGAGCTAAAATATTTCCGGGCTACAGTAAATAGCCTGTGACATAAAGACTGTCTCTATGTTTGTCTCTTATACTCTAATTATTATTATATTATAAAAGCATTAATATCGGGATAGTATCAATCAAAGATTAATTATTGTCCAGTGGTTTGATTCAGTCTTTCAATTCACATTTTTCATTTTTGCTCTGATGACCTTTGTAAGAAGTTTTACGAACCTATTTTCTTCTTCCATTCGTCTCCTGCTCAGACACCTCCTCCGGCTCGGAGGGTGAAGGTCAGGGCAACGGCGAGGAAGGAGACGGAGGAGACGGTGAAGAAGAGGACGGAGGAGGGGGGGGAGGGACGTCGTCCAGCCGGGAGGGGAGCATCAGCATGGAGCACTGGATCAGCCGGGCCATGCACGGCACCTCGTCCACCACCACCACCACCTCGTCCACGGCCTCGTCCTCCTCCTCCTCCACACGCAGCGGGGGGAGCGGAGCAGCCGGCGGCCGGTTGGCTGACGTCCTGGCCCAGCATGTCCACATGTCCGCCCACCACCACCACCACCGGCACCATCACCATCGGCACCACCACAAGACCGGTAAGAGAGGACGTGGTGGACCCGATTCTGTATTGTCTGTGTTAAGTGTCAAGAACCACAGAATTCTCTTCACTGCTCGTTTCCATTTTATCTTCTTCTGGGACTTTTCGGAACAAGTAGAAAAATAAAATGCATGAATTTGCTGATTCCATAGAAACACTGAGGAAACTCTGAAGCACTAATCCAAGTCCAGGGACATGTTGTCCTCCTGCCCGGCTCAGATCTAGAGACAAAATCCAGAACACCTCAAGAGAATACAGCTGATGTGGGGCTGCATCTTTAACAACCACGAGTCCACTTCTAGAACCTGAGACTTTTACAGTAACCCAGTGAGGATTTATTTCTGCTTATTGCAAAGTCTAGAAAAACCACAGAGCAAATGACAGACTCCCAGTTGAGACCACAAGTCAAATCTGGATCTAGAGCAGCTCCTGAGCAGAGGCCGTGTCATCCTGAGCCAAAGCTAGACGATCCTTGTTTCTTACAATCAAATGACTTTTTATTTTCTTGTTAAAAAGGAGGTTTAACGTGTCTTGATCAGCTGCTGTCTTACAGTCAGGGATCGGAGGTTCGGAGGTGATGGATGCTGGCTGCTGATTGGTCCTCGTATTGTTAGGCGTTCTGAAGGTTCTGTTTTCTGTGGCGTTGGTTCTGTCTCTGGGGAAATGAAATCCTAACGAGCGGTGAAGCACGGTGACGACACTGAAGTGACGCTTCCCAACACCATGTGGGAAAATTACATTTTACAAGAAGTCAAATTTACTAATAAAGCAGAAATCAGAGCTGACCAGCGTGCTGTCGAATGGTGAAGGGTCCTCTTGAGGAAGTGGAAATGTGTCGTCTATCGTTATTTAATGTAACAAGGATTAAAATAATGAATAAGTCTGTGATTTATGTGATGAAGGTGTAAATGATAATCATGAGTGCATTGATAAGATGTTTTGACTCATCACCTCCTTATCTAGTTCAGATATCCTCATGTTAGAGCAGCTGTTTCCTCGTCACTTGTTCTTTAAACAAATCAACTGTCTGTGAGATTCTTTCCAGCTGCAGCTCCAGTTAGTCGGTTGTTGAGATGTTTGCAGTAAAACGGGGTTTGAGTGAGAGAACCAGAGTCTTGTGAAGTTTCAGTGGGTTGTGAACTGGGGGTGTTGGGAGGAGGGTCGCGTCCCAGTGCACGGTGTGTAAAGTTTTAAACTGCTTCTGTTTCCTCTTTTAACTTCGGTCTGTTTGTCTGTCCGGCTGGGGCTGCTCATTTTTTAAATTCCTTTTTTAAACATCACTTTCTCCATTAAGTGAAATTCACTTATTTTTAAAATGACTTAAACAAGCAAAGGAAACACATGAACTATGATAATAGTTAATAATGATAGATTTAAAGGGATTATTGTTGTATTGTATCTTGGCCAGATCTTCCTTGAGGAGTGGATAGAAAGCTTGTGTGGCGTTTAAAATCAAATGTGTCATTTATATGTCGTAAACGATTGTGTTACATTTCTCTTTAAATCAAACTTCTCCATTTTAGTCGAGCAGAAGAATTCGTCATGATATTTTAGTTTGTTTTTTCGACCCCTGATTTCTCCCGTGTTTTTACGAGCGGGTTATTAAAGCTCATGAAAACAGATGGATGGTCCGTGGTTATCATCCAGTATTATTATTATAATGTCAGTGCTCACCTCGCTGTGTTGAGGAAGATGCATGAAAACTGTGTCTGTGCGAGCAAAAGGAAAAATAAGCTGTGAATTGTTGATGAGGGAAATCCAGGTTCCTCTCCTCGTGTTGTTTATTGATTTGTCTCATTATGAAGCATAATTTCACTTGTTTGCTCGGCCGGAGTCGATCTGCTTTCAAAATGGTTTTTAATCTGAGTCAGAAAGCGTCCGGCTGCCTTCTTCCTCTTCTTATTATTTTAATTTCCTTGCCTGTCTCTTGTTTTCTTAAAAGCTGTGTCTCGAGTCGGGGGGGGGTGCATCTTTCTGAGGCTGCTTTTTAAAAACGTTGGGTCACATCGGCAGGTGGATCTCATACATATCCCATAATTCATTGCGCTTCTGTGATGAGCTGGTTGTCGAAGAGGCGATGGCAGCAGCGAGTGAGACGAGAACCCCAGAAGAATGTGTGTTAAAGTGTGAGTCCTCAGCGAACAGCTAACGATGATCGAGTTTATGAAAACATATCTTCAACGTTTGTATGAACCGCAGCTCTGTTGCTCGGTGACGGCTGTAAACCATCATCTGCCGCCTGGAATCAGGAGCAAAGGATTTCACCAACACTTCTGTCTGGTTAGGAAAAGTTCTCATCATCATCCAGACTTCTGGATGTTATGTGAAGAACAGGAACCCACCGGCCATTTCTGTTCGGTGCTCCACCTCAGGACTCCACCAGTCAGCTCGGGGCTGGGATAGAATCAATGTCCGGTCTGATTTATGAAGTGGTTTCCTCTTCTGTGAGATTTCTGTGAGAACACAGTGACTCGGGCTGCAGGGAGCAAAGAGCGTTCACCTGAAGAAAGGATCTGGAAGAGTTCCTATATTAAATGTACTTAAAGCGACTAAAGGCTCCTGGACGGAGACTTTCTAAATGCTTGTAGTTAAAGTCTGATTGAAGGGTGGACTTTATAGATTTTATATACACTAAAACTTATTTGACTCGTGGACTTTCATGCTCAATGTTTCTAAGAGTTTCAGTCGACAGTCACTGTGACTGAAGGTCTCAGTGAGTTTTAAACCGCCATCGACCCACAGTGAGACGTCCTGTCCCCGAGTGAACCCCCTCAGCCTGATCCGTGTTCCAGCAGTCAAGGTGGCCCTCCTCCTCCTCCTCCTCCTCAGCCAGGGCCGCTCTTCCTCCCTGTCACTCATCCTCATAAATACATGTTGATGAGGTCACCACAGGCGTATGCACGTACACACACACTCACAGACACACACTCACAGACACACACACACACAGTGATGAGCAGCACAGGACTGCAGACACACAGTGCAGATGTTGCTTCAGTGATTAGCATGCCTGCTCTGTGCTCTGCTGTGTTGATATTCCGTCTGTGTCTGAATAAAGAATTCTGTTTGGTCTCCTGCTCGCTGCTCGACTTCCTCTCACTCCACTTGTTTCTCTCTCTCTTTTATGTTTCTCTCCCTGATGCTGCAAATCTCTCCTGTCTTGTTTGTCAGGCGATGAAATCTGATGATTTCTGTCGGGTCTATTGTCACAGTTATCTTCACCCCTGGTGAGACGAGGGGAATAAACAGGTGAAAGGAAACAGAGGAAATGAAGAAACAGGACTTAGACGTTAGGTACAGGAGCTTTTCCAGTGACACCATGAAACAAGATCAAATCCAGTTTAAGTCTTGTTTTTTAATGAAGGTTAAATTAATTACCCAGTGTGTAGTGTAAAGCTTGTGTGGTGCATATGTGTCTGTTTATATTATAAAGAAGTCGAGCTGTGAATAATCACTCAGAGAGAAAAGGCCATGATGAAATATTAAGTAAGAGGAAGACGAAGAGATCAGAGTGAAATGCATCTTTGTTCTGGTTCCATCACAGACACCAGAAGTTAACATGCAAGTCTTCATGTTTTGAATAGACAATGGACACTTCCTCCTCCCTGCATCATTTCATGCTCCGTCCACTCAGAGTAAAGAATCCCTCGAGCAGAACGGTAAATACCCGATGTCGCTGAACAGCAGCCGAGCCTCGTGAGGACGTAGATGTGAAGCGTTTGAAGAATCAGCCGCAGCAGAGAGGCTGAAACACAACAGGAAGTGAAACGACCTGAAAACCAGTGTGTGTTGTTTCTCACAGAGAAGCAGGTGACACCGAGGGGCCGGAGCCATCTTGTTTCTGATTGGTCCCTCTCATTCTTGTGAACTCAATATCTGAACCTGGAGGTTATTTCTTTAAGTTTGGTGCAAACCTTCAGTTGGAGTCATGGATTAGGTTTGTGATGAAAGGTCAGAGGTCAACGACATAAATACCTTTAGGGAATCATTTCAAATTTGGGACTCAAAGATGAAGTGATTCCAATTGGAAGGTCAAGGTCACTGTGACCTCACAGAACTCGTCTTTTGTCCTGTGAACAAGCTACTTTCGAGGAAGTCCTCTCAACCTGGCCACACATTTAGAACCAAAGGTGTCAAAGGTCAAAGGTCAGAGTGACCTGATGAGTCTGGAAGAACTGAAATCAAACGAACAACCACACATCTGTCATTTCCCTGTTTCATTGTGGATGACCAACCTTCCCTCTCTTATCTCACCTCCCAGAGAACCACTCTGCTCCTCCAGACGTCACCGGCTACACCAACAACTCGGCCACCGCCGCTGATGGGATCCAGGTGGAGCGAGGCCCGGGCGGTGGCACCGCGGTCCAGAGACAGGCGCCCAAGTACGGCAACGCCGAGCTGATGGAGACGGGAGACGGTGAGTGGAGTTGGAAAGAAGTGACTGTAAGAGCAATAAGAAGATGATTTAACAACCAAAGCTACTGAATGGTTTATATTCACTCATGATGTTTCGGTGTTCTGGGAGGAGGCCGATTTCAGGGCCTCGTTTGAGTTTGGCTGAGGATTGAAATCTGCTGATTCATATCTTCATACGTCCAACGAGCTCATTTCATCAGACGCCAGATAAGAAGCTTATGTTGGTTTGAAAGCGGAGAGTCGCTCCTTCACAGCACTGAGACGCTTCTTGTTGTCAAGCTGTGGGAGCTGTGCCTTTTTGTTTTCTCATCTTGTTTCAGGATTTAACTTTAGATTCACTTTGTGCGAGATGAGATTTCACTCAGTTCGTTGCAGCTCGTAGTTTAAACATCTTTTATTTTGAAGTATCTGCTGTTTGGAGTTGGTTTGTTACGGTGACTGAGCCATAGAACATAAGAGATTAGAATTAAACATATATATAATAGAATACTCACTCATAAAAGGCCTGTGAAGCTTATTTAGGATTTCTGCTCGGAGGTTTGTTGTGTTGCTTGACAGTGTGTGTGTGTGTGTGTGTGTGTGTGTGTGTGTGTGTGTGTCTTCCTGCAGGCGTCCCAGTCAGCAGCAGAGTCTCGGCCAAGATCCAGCAGCTCGTCAACACTCTGAAGAGGCCGAAGCGCCCGCCGCTCAGGGAGTTCTTTGTCGACGACTTCGAGGAGCTACTGGAAGGTAACAACTTTGTCACTTGATCCATTTTTCACAAGCTCTCTTGTGACATCACATTAACCTCGGACACCTTTTCCAGATCTTTGTTCTCGTGGTGAGATCTTCAGAAAGTATCAAAGTTTTTATCATGCGAACAGAAAAAGAATCACAGTCGACCAAACCTCCTTTTTCTCCTGATGTGTGTCGGGGCAAAGCTGAATCCAGCTGATGAATATTTCCTTTTGTTCCCAGTGTCAAAAGCTGCAGAGCCAGAGGATAATTCATAATTTAGTGAATAACAAACGCTGGATTCAGTGTGTCGTTAAGCAACTTGGTGTTTTGTGCTTAATTAAAAGCTCATTTCCTTCCTCTGTGATACAGCAGTGATGAATTCACGTCGTTAAATCAAAGGAAACTAATGACGCTGTGTTTTCATCATGAGATTGTATTTGTAAGTTTGGAAAAATGACTCCTTCCCACAGCTGCATTCCTTTCATACATCAGAGTGAAGCTATAACTATAAACTTCATTGAGACGGCTCATAGTGATTTCAAATGAAGAGGAGCGAGGAGCAGCTTGAAGATCAGGCGACATCAGGGCAGAAAGAATAAAACAGTTTCAATATGAACAAAGAGTCATGAAACATTCACATCATGAACAAATATTAAATATATTCTGATTTTATAAAATCTAATCTAATCCTGTTTTCTGCCGGTCTCCTCCAGTCCAGCAGCCGGACCCCAACCAGCCCAAGGCCGAGGGCGCCCCCATGGTGGTCATGAGGGGCGAGCAGCTGGGGGTGGTGACCAACTGGCCCCCGTCCCTGGAGGCGGCCCTGCAGAGGTGGGGCACCATCTCCCCCAAGGCCCCCTGCCTCACCACCATGGACACCAACGGCAAGCCGCTCTACGTGCTGACCTACGGTAAGCAGGGCCTCGGCTCACCGGCCACAATCCTGGAGATGTACAGGTCCTGGACACGAGGCAGGATGCAGCTGATGCTCAGTGAATGATGCGCTATAGTTATACACTGTAGTTTGTGTGTGTGTGTGTGTGTGTGTGTGATGCTGATGATGAGGCAATGTGAGCGCTCACCAGCCTGTGAAATGTCTTCAGCCTGCACTCAGGAGTCCTCCACCAGAGAGACATCAACACGGTGAGACTGTGTGTGTGTGTGCGTGTGCGTGTGTGTGTGTGTGTGTGTGCAGTGCTGTTTCTGAATCTCCATCTTCCTTTATCTCCCATTCCTCTGGCATCGGCCAACAAGGACAGACTTGTTTTGTTGTGTTTTCTTTCTGTCAAGTCGTATCTTTACTCGAGGGAACTGATAAAATTCCCGATACCGAACTCTCCCACTGTCCCTGAACTCAACCCTCACTGCGCTGCACTGCCGATAACCCCACGTTGTTGGAAGGAGAGAAAACTTTTTCTATATATGAAAAAGTTTCAAGCGAGCCCAGAGCTTCTCAGGGAACTGTGATCTTCTGAAAACTGCAAAGTTTTAATTTAAAGTTTCTTGATAAAGATGCTCAGACGCTGTGTTCCTACATCTGCTTCTTTTCAGAGTGTTTTCTGTGACCTACAAACTAGAAAAACTATTTCATATTGTTTAATTATGACCCTTCCAGGACCAGGCACCAGATGTCATGTGCCACTCGACCTTTACCAAACTAATGTTGAACCTTCTAAACGACCCTCACATCCTCATTAGAACATCTAGAGGAACTAGAACCTCCTGATCATCAACTGGAGTTTGTGAGAAGCACCGAGCGTCCAGTTTGATCTGTTCTGTCTTCAGAGTCGTTTTGTGAGAGTGTCTCTGTTTCTCAAAGTGGTCTAATATCTGTTATTAAATCAAGCTCCACGATCAGATGGTTTCTGCTGGGTGAATCTCTCATGGGTTGATTGAGTAACGTCATCCTAAAAAAGCCAGACCCCAGATCTGTGCTTACATCTGGAGATGCAGATCTCAGATTTGGACACGGCTCAGCTGGAGGGAAGCTTCCTAAAGCCTCAGCAGGAGCCTTGTAACTGAGGAGGGTTGTTTCCAGGTCGGGCGGCGGCTGCTGGTTGTGATGCTCACTGTTACTGCTGAAGTGCCTTTAAGCAATCCACGATGTCCTCCTCATACGTGCAAATTACAGTTATTCAATCCCCCGGTGTTGAATTCATTAATTTTCCCCGAATCACCGTTGCTCTGCCTTTTATTTGCAATTTACTTTCTCTCCTGACTCGTCTGGTTTCCTCATGGGATCCCAAATCCTCCGTTAGAAACAACGAGGAGTTCACACTTGGTCGCTCGTTCATAACGTCTGCATCTGCCAGTCGGGAACATGGAGAGAAGCACAGGACGGATTCTGCTGGAGTGAGTTTGTGTCCTTCCTCAACAGAGGCGACTCGTCCCTGCAGGGAAGTGAATCTGAAGAGATGCTTCATAGTAATAACCTGAACCAGGACGTTTGTTCACTTTGCCTGAAGCTGCACGAGCACAAACAATAACCACAAGTATTTGTGGAGATAGCAGAACCCCCCCCCTTTCTCTGTGTAATTATATACTGATGTTGAGAATATGACTGTGTGTGTCTGTGTGTGTGTGAAGTATCACTGTACATGGATCCAATTACACTGCAGGGTTGGGTTTGACGTCTGTGTGATTGGAGCCAGTTCCCTCACGGGGGGAAATATACGACTCAGCTCAGCTCAGTGCTTTCCTCTTCCTTTGTTCCATTTTACACTAGAGTTCTAAAAGATTTGCAATTTAACCTTTGACCTCTCGACTGCACTTTTCATCCCTGACGTCTCAGATTTGTTGTTGCGTGAGTGTGTTTCTCTGTGTGACGACTCTGTGTGTGTGTGTGTGTGTTTGCAGGTAAACTGTGGTCCAGAAGTGTGAAGGTGGCCTACAACCTGCTGCACAAGCTGGGAACCAAACAGGAGCCACTGGTCAGGCCTGGCGACCGGGTGAGGACCACACAAACTTCCCAGTTAACCATGCTAGCAGAATGAGACGTCTTTCAAATCTAGTTCCGGCCCCATCAGCTCATTTCAAATACCAGCTTCAGTTCTGCATCTTATTCGTGTTGAAGTGGACGTAGAAATCTGATTATTAAGAAAGCAAACCACAGCTAGAGGTGAACGAGGCCGTGTGGAGGAGCCGTCACAGCTCGACCCAGAACCATCTGGAGACTCAGAGACATCAGAGCGTCTCCTCTGTCGCCTCCTGACTTTCCCTCGGTATTAAAACTTCACAGAGCCGCCGGCTGGAAAACAACATGTGGAAGCAGATTCCTGACGTCAAGGCTCAGGAACCGTGACTCAATACCTAGAACATGTACGTGTTGTCAGTAAGATCATCTCATCAGGCTGGAACCTTCATTATCCAGGTCGAGTCCCACATGTGCCCCCCCCCCCCCTACTGTCTCTGTTCGCCTCCCTCTCTCTTTCATCTAAAGTTTGAGCCCAGTTTCCTGCTCGAATAGAGACTCGAGTCAAGGCTGGTGCAGGGCCAGAGTGTGTGTCTGTGTGTCTGTGTGTCTGTGTGTCTGTGTGTGTGTGTGTGTGTGTGTGTGTGTGTGTGTGTGTGTGTGTGTGTGTGTGTGTGTGTGTGTGTGTGTGTGTGTGTGTGTGTGTGTGTGTGTGTGTGTGTGTGTGTGTGTGTGTGTGTGTGTGTGTGTGTGTGTGTGTTGATGAAGACGTGTGTCTCTGCAGGATGATTACTGAAATGAGAGTCTTCGTAAACTGAAGGACTTTAATGACACACAGCGATGATGCAGAAGTTATTAATCTGTGAAAAGTGTGTTTCTTAATGTTCGGGGGTGTGAAATGTTCCAAAAGCAGGAAATATGAGATTTTTCTTATCGCTCAGAACGTCCCATAATCTATGAAGTGTCATGATAGTCTGGATTTATCACCGACCTCGTATGTTATTCACATGTGACACTGTCAAACTGCCCCCCCCCCCCCCCCCCCTTCTCCTCTCCTGCTGGTATCTTCTACAGATGAAACCTGAACGTCTCCAATGAGACCGGCACTGACAACATTAGTCCTGTTAAAGCATCATTACACTGCTCTCACTCACTCAGGTGCACTTAGCTTATACTGCAGCTTCAGCCGCACACACACACACACACACACACACAAACACACACAGTTCAGTTCTGAATATGGAAGCCATTAAGGAGCACTTAAGCTTGGGCTCAACATTGTTATCATAACCAGACTCTGCAGCCGAGCTGGATCCAACATGGCGGAGCAGAGGAATCGTGTTATTCTGCTGATACGGCAGAAAACTAGTTTCAGACGAGACGTCACGTGTAGAAGAGGTAGATTATGATTTAAAGAGGATTCACTAAGAGGGAAGAATGCTGATTAAATGCCCTGAAGGAGAAAAACTCATTATCTTACAAATCAGTTCCATATTGCACTTTCCTGAGTGAGCCGTCCAAACAGATTCCTGCTTCTCTCACCATCACGATCTTTCTAACACACGAGGGACACAAACATTAATCCATAAGGAAACCATGCTCCTGCAGTAACCCCGGTGTTCTGCCTTCCGCTGCCTGCAGGTGGCGCTGGTGTTCCCGAACAACGACCCCGCTGCCTTCATGACGGCGTTCTACGGCTGCCTGCTGGCCGAGGTCGTCCCTGTGCCGATAGAAGTACCACTGACCAGGAAGGTGAGTGTCCAGGATCAGTTGACGAGGTAGAGCGGGGCGTCCACTGATCAGAAATAACGTTGGTTCGATCCCCAATCGATCAGTTCAAACCCCTCCCGGTGTGTAAAGAGGTTTTGAACATGCAGCTTTAGATTATTTGTGGCTCTGGTCTCTTTGTTTGCTTCTTCTGCTCTGTCCACAGATCTGTGTTGACAGTTAGACAGGAGACAGTTACGTGTGATTATTATCCAATCAGGACAGTTTCCTTCATCCAGAGCGTCCTCTCACGCCAGAGGAGCTGAGCAGCAGCAGCAGCTCTTGATCTGAATCTGTGCGTCTCTCTCCAGGACGCCGGCAGTCAGCAGATTGGATTTCTGCTGGGCAGCTGTGGAGTGACGGTGGCTCTGACCAGCGACGCCTGCCACAAAGGGTTACCCAAGAGTCCCACTGGGGAGATCCCACAGTTCAAAGGTGTGCACATACCAGTAGAGAGTGTACACACACACACACACACACACACACACACACACACACACACACACACACACTGTGATCATCATACAAGTGCTGAATATCAAGAATGAAGTTAATGGGATTTCATGTAAAACTTCCTCCTCAGATTTAATAGAGTGTATAAGAGGATATATACTTTAATAGAAAAAACAATACTTCTAGATTTACACAGATCAATGTAAAGGGAGAGATCCTCAGCTTTCTGATGTTTTTATTATAAAACTTGATTTATGATGCGTGATCCTATAACTTCTCAGGAAAAGAATAAAACCCAGAAATCCTCTGAGTAGAAAGAAAGAGACGAGTTCAGAGGAACGACGTGACTCTCGTTTCACTGCAGCTCTGATCTGCCTTTCATTAGGATGAAGGGAAAGACTGATGGCAGCAGACAGCTGGCTGAGTGATGAGAGAGGGAGAGAGAGACCGAGAGACCGAGAGACAGAGAGAGAGAACGAGAGAACAGAGAGACTGAGAGACTGAGAGACAGAGAGACAGAGAGACAGAGAGACAGAGAGAGAGAGAACGAGAGAACAGAGAGACTGAGAGACAGAGAGAGAGAGAACGAGAGAACAGAGAGACTGAGAGACAGAGAGACAGAGAGACAGAGAGACTGAGAGAGTGAGAGACAGAGAGAGAGAGAACGAGACGCATTATACACCGAGAATTGAGAGACATTAGCACTGAATAGAGAGAGAGAGAGAATCGCCTTGTGATTAATAAAAAGACTGTTTGCTTTTCAGTAATGGACGTATAAATAGCAACATGATGCCGCTAGATTTTCTGCTCCTCACTCAGCACGGATTTAGAGTGTGTGTCTGTGTGTGTCTGTGTGTGTCTGTGTGTGTGTCATTAAGGTGGAGTGCTCCTCTTATCGATCAGCCGGCTTTAAACTTGTTCACATGGTGGATTTTTTTTGTTCCGTCTCTGCCGGGCGGGAACAGCAGCTTCACTCCAGACATCCACCCCCCCCCCCCCACATACACACACACACACACACACACACACACACACTCTCAGGAGCGCAGCGTCCTCGCACTCATATCAATCTCTTTATAACAGTGGAAGTGGAATATGTGCCTTACTGGAATTTGTAAATCAGGGTTAGTTGTGATTTCTTACTCGGTTCAGAACAAAGGAAACAAACAACCTCACACAGGATCAGTCCCAGTACAGATCCAAAACCTGGTTCCAGTCTAAAGAGGACAATCCTTGATGTGTGTGTGTGTGTGTGTCTGTGTGTGTGTGTGTGTGCAGGCTGGCCTAAGGTGCTGTGGTTCGTCGGTGAGTCCAAACACGTCTCCAAACCACCGCGAGACTGGTTCCCACACATCAAGGACGCAAACCAGGACACTGCCTACATCGAGGTAACACACACACACACACACACACACACACACACACACACTGAAACCACCCTACACTGGGGCACCCCAAGCATTGCCACTCGTGCACTTTCCCGTGAATGGAAATCTATGGTGCTCCACGTCTTTTTGGATCAGACTCGCACCGCGGCCGAGCGGACGTATCACTCTTCCTGCTCAATACTATCCTCCCGTCTGATTGGTTGGAATCTAACTGACGTCCCTTGATTGGCTCGGCAGTAATCGCACCGGCAGCAAAGTGAAACATTCCCATGATGCACCGCGGCTTCAAAAGAGGCCGAGAGGCAAAAGATGATGAAACTGAGAGATGATTGAAAAACGATCGTCCAAGACTTTTGTTTTTTGAAAGATAATATCTCCTCCTGACTTTAACAGCATCCCATAATATCCATATATAAAGTTTACTTACGTATATACTTGTTAATATTTGTGAGTTAATATTTCTGGTGCAGTTCAAGTGTAGATATGTTTTGTGTGTTTGCTGCATTGCTCTGTGACTGTCTGTCCGTCCCAGTAATCCCAGTAAGAGTCCCTCTGTCTGTCCAGTACAAGACGTGTAAGGACGGCAGCGTCCTGGGTGTGACGGTGATGAGGATAGCGATGCTCACTCACTGCCAGGCCCTCACACAGTCCTGCTCCTACACAGAAGGTAAACGCACACACACACACACTGACACACAATCACACTATCACACTGTGGTTCTACATGTGTTGTCTGTCCCGTCCTCCAGCTGAGACCATAGTGAATGTATTGGACTTCAAGAAGGACGTGGGACTGTGGCACGCCGTCCTCACGGTAAGACGAGGGTCACTTCACTTTAGTTCTTTAGTTTATCTTCCTCTCTGTTTACTGTAAATAACAAAATAAAAAATATTTTACTTTGTGTACGTAGGTGTACCAGTTTGTTTATATGTATATAGCTTTATTGTTATTATTTATATTGTATATTACATATAGATTTTTGTACATTATAGGCCGTGTACAAGGATCCGTTGATTAAATCATTAAGCGTTTGCAAATACAACTTTTTTCTATAATTTCTCCTTTTCAATTTCCTTCTCTCCCCCCCCCCCCCCCCCCAGAGTGTGATGAACATGATGCACGTCATCAGTATTCCCTACGCCCTGATGAAGGTCAACCCTCTGTCCTGGATCCAGAAGGTCTGCCAGTACAAAGGTAACGGATCCGTCTGAGACACCTCGTCCACTCGACTCATGAGTCATCGAAATCGAGTTAACGTCCACAAATCATTTGCGTCCATCCATCTTTGTTTCCTGTCATTTCTCATTAAGTTCATTCATTTCCTTTTTTTATTATTATAGTCACTGTTATGTATATCTGTGATTTAACTCGTGTTTTTTGTTGTGTAGCCAAAGTGGCGTGTGTGAAGTCGCGGGACATGCACTGGGCTCTGGTCGCCCATCGGGACCAGCGAGACGTCAACCTGAGCTCCCTGCGCATGCTGGTGGTGGCTGACGGTTCGAATCCCTGTAAGAGCCCGCTCTCTAAACATGTAGATGCAGTTTCTAAAGTTGTCCTCACTCTTAAAAACATTATGATTTACCAGATTAGTCAAATAAAAATGTCCTCACAAAACCAAGTAGTTCTGAGTCTAACTCTCTCTCTCTCTCTCTCTCTCTCTCTCTCTCTCTCTCTCTCTCTCTCTCTCTCTCTCTCTCTCTCTCTCTCTCAGGGTCGATCTCCTCCTGTGACGCCTTCCTCAACGTCTTCCAGACGAAGGGCTTGAAGCCGGAGGTCATCTGTCCCTGTGCCAGCTCCCCCGAGGCGCTCACTGTGGCTATAAGGAGGTACAGATCTCCTCATCAGTTCCAGTGCACGTGTTTACATATGACGTATGAACACAACCCTGTTTCCTCCTTCCACTACGTCCCAGTCTAATTATAACTTATTACTTTAAAGTCCCGACTTTACAGATTTGTGGCTTTTGAAAGTCTCACAACCTTTAATCCTCTTTCATCGTCAGCTGTCTCTCACATGGGGGCTGGAGGTTCGGCTTCAGGATGTTAATTACAACACTGTAAAAGCTTTGTGTGTGTGTGTGTGTGTGTGTGAGGGCGAGTGTGTGAGTGTGTTGTGCAGTAATTAACTGGCTTGACTCACACATTTCAGTCGAAGTTTAACAACGTTCTCCCTGAAATGTTGTCACATGTTGAAACCTGTTGTCACTTCACAGCCACCATCTGTTTCAATGTCCTAAAAAGCTCATTTTGTTTTGAAGAAGACAAACTCTTAAGTACCACAATAGTTGTTAATGGTAATTGTCTCCTCGCCGCCCCCTGCAGGCCGCTGGAGGAGGGCAGCACCCCCCCAGGCCGTGGCGTGTTGTCCATGCAGGGTCTGAGTCACGGTGTGATCCGGGTGGACTCGGAGGAGAAGCTGTCGGTTCTCACGCTGCAGGACGTCGGCTCCGTGATGCCCGGGGGTGAGCTCCACCTCCACCTCCACCTCCAGCTTCATTCTGTCTTCTTCTTCACTTCCTTCTCACCTTCTTTCTTCACTGCTTCCTCTGAGTCTGACAGCTCCTCTCATGTTTCCTAGACGAGGTGTTAGAGTAAAGAATCTTTTCTCTCCGTAGCCATGATGTGCGTCGTGAAGCTGGAGGGAGTTCCTCAGCTCTGCAAAACCGACGAGATCGGAGAGTTGTGTGTTTGTACTGTCGCCACAGGAACCTCCTACTACGGCCTGGCTGGCATGACCAAGAACACCTTCGAGGTGAGAGAATCTTTCTCTGCTTGTCTCACCTTCCTGTCTTTGATTCAAGCCTCAGACGTGAACCCGGACTGTGCTTCCTCCCAGGTTTTCCCCATGTCCAGCAACGGGGCCCCGGTCAGTGAGTTTCCCTTCACCAGGACCGGCCTGCTGGGTTTCATCGGCCCTGGAGGTCTGATCTTTGCTGCAGGGAAGATGGACGGACTGATGGTGGTCGCGGGGCGGCGGCACAACGCGGACGACATCGTGGCCACTGCGCTCGCCGTGGAGCCCATGAAGTTCGTCTACCGGGGCCGGTGAGTGCTTCTCTTTACTGGAGTCTGATTCATTTCTGCTTTTATTCACGTTTAGAATTTAGATTTTGTGTCATTTGACAAAGACGGTGATTGCCAGGAGCCCCGAGCTGATTCTAACTATGTGTGTGTGTCTGTGTGTGTCTCTGTGTGTGTGTGTGTGTTTTGCAGCATAGCAGTGTTCTCCATCACGGTGCTCCATGACGAGCGGATCGTGGTCGTGGCCGAGCAGCGGCCGGACTCCACCGAGGAGGACAGCTTCCAGTGGATGAGCCGAGTTCTGCAGGTAAACCATTAAAAACACAGAGACTGGCTCCCATCGTGTCGACTGAATCCTTTAATCTGTTTTAACAAGGTTGTCATTGTGAAATACTTACACACACAAACACACAAACAAACAGATACACACACACACAACACTGTGCTGCACGCTTTGCAGATTCCACCTCAGTCTAAACTCCAGATCTCTCTGAGCCGGGTGGAGACTGTGGTGAAACTATAAAAGCCGTCTGCATCTTTACAGCCGTGATGAAGGATTTTATACGTTCACGTGTTAAACTGTGGAACCTTCCAGCCTCACAACCTCAACTGCTTCTAACTGTAACTCCCCAGGCGATAGACGGCATCCACCAGGTGGGGGTGTACTGCCTGGCTCTGGTGCCCTCCAACACTCTGCCCAAGACTCCCCTGGGTGGCATCCACCTGTCGGAGACCAAGCAGCTCTTCCTGGAGGGGGCGCTGCACCCGTGCAACGTGCTCATGTGTCCGCACACCTGCGTCACCAACCTGCCCAAACCGCGGCAGAAGCAGCCAGGTAGAGTCTGGATGTGAGAGAGTGTGTGAGAGTGTGAGAGTGTGTGAGAGTGTGAGAGAGTGTGTGAGAGTGTGTGAGAGTGTGTGTGAGAGTGTGAGAGAGTGTGAGAGAGTGTGAGAGAGTGTGAGAGAGTGTGAGAGAGTGTGAGAGAGTGTGAGAGTGTGTGAGAGTGTGTGAGGGTGTGTGAGAGTGTGTGAGGGTGTGTGAGGGTGTGTGTGAGAGTGTGTGAGAGTGTGTGTGAGAGTGTGTGTGAGAGTGTGTGTGAGAGTGTGTGTGAGAGTGTGTGAGAGAGTGTGAGAGAGTGTGAGAGAGTGTGAGAGAGTGTGAGAGTGTGTGAGAGTGTGTGAGAGAGTGTGAGGGTGTGTGAGAGTGTGTGAGGGTGTGTGAGGGTGTGTGAGAGAGTGTGAGAGAGTGTGTGAGAGAGTGTGAGAGAGTGTGAGAGAGTGTGAGAGAGTGTGAGAGAGTGTGAGAGAGTGTGAGAGTGTGTGAGAGAGTGTGTGAGAGAGTGTGAGAGAGAGTGTGAGAGAGAGTGTGAGAGAGTGTGAGAGAGTGTGAGAGAGTGTGTGAGAGTGTGTGAGAGTGTGTGAGAGTGTGTGAGAGAGTGTGTGAGAGAGTGTGTGTGAGAGTGTGTGAGAGAGTGTGAGAGAGTGTGAGAGAGTGTGAGAGAGTGTGAGAGAGTGTGAGAGTGTGTGAGAGAGTGTGTGAGAGTGTGAGAGAGTGTGAGAGAGTGTGAGAGAGTGTGAGAGTGTGTGAGAGAGTGTGTGAGAGAGTGTGAGAGAGAGTGTGAGAGAGAGTGTGAGAGAGTGTGAGAGAGTGTGAGAGAGTGTGTGTGAGAGTGTGTGAGAGTGTGTGAGAGTGTGTGAGAGTGTGAGAGAGTGTGAGAGAGAGTGTGAGAGTGTGTGAGAGTGTGTGAGAGTGTGTGTGAGAGTGTGTGAGAGTGTGTGAGAGAGTGTGAGAGTGTGTGAGAGAGTGTGTGAGAGAGTGTGAGAGAGAGTGTGAGAGAGAGTGTGAGAGAGTGTGAGAGTGTGTGAGAGAGTGTGTGAGAGAGTGTGTGAGAGAGTGTGAGAGAGAGTGTGAGAGAGAGTGTGAGAGTGTGAGAGAGTGTGAGAGAGTGTGTGAGAGTGTGTGAGAGTGTGTGAGAGTGTGTGAGAGAGTGTGAGAGAGTGTGAGAGAGTGTGAGAGAGTGTGTGAGAGTGTGTGAGAGTGTGTGAGAGTGTGAGAGAGTGTGAGAGAGTGTGTGAGAGTGTGTGAGAGTGTGTGAGAGAGTGTGATGGTGTGTGGGAGTGTGTGAGAGAGTGTGAGAGAGTGTGAGAGAGTGTGAGAGAGTGTGAGAGTGTGTGAGGGTGTGTGAGGGTGTGTGAGAGTGTGTGAGATGGTGTGTGGGACGACCGCCAAGGTTTTGATTAGTTTAGTCGTTTGTTTGTCGGCAGGATAACGTTAAGCTTCAGAACAGATTTCCACGAATCTCGGTGGAAACAAGCAAACTCTTTTAAAATTCACTGACTTTGTGTGAAATCATTTACGGATCTTAAACGGGTGGAAAAAGTTGTATAACGATTATGTTATACGATTATAAATGATCACGGTTATCAGAGTTATAGCAGTCGGGTTAAAACATGCTGAAAACTAAAGATAAACAAAGTGAAGTTTTATCTTTAAGTATTATTTAAAAATAGTGGTTTAGCAAATCTGGAACATTTACAGAAGCTGTGCACGATGTGAAACTGGTTTTACCTTTTCATCCCTCACAGAAAAGCTCATCTCAAGCAGCTCAGTCTCAATCACTTATTTCTCTTCCTGTCTCACCCTCCTCTTCCTCCTCTTCCTCCTCTTCCTCCTCTTCCTCCTCTTCCTCCTCTTCCTCCTCTCCCTCCTCTTCCTCCTCCTCTTCCTCCTCTTCCTCAGAGATCGGCCCTGCGTCTGTGATGGTCGGGAACCTGGTGTCGGGGAAGAGAATCGCTCAGGCCAGCGGCAGAGATCTGGGTCAGATCGAAGACAATGACCAGGCAAGGAAGGTGTGTGTGAGCGGGGGTGTCCTGGTTTTCACCACCACCATCATCTTCATCATCATATCATCTTCATCGACACTCACATGGCAGCTACATGTTGCTCTGAAGGAGACGTTTCTCTCTTCTCTCGAGTTCTGTGGATTTTTTTGTGAATGTAAAAGTTCTGCAGAGTTTAAAACAGCTGGTGGGGACAGGAGCAGGAGGTTGACCAATCACAACGAGTGATCCAGCTGGCCAATCAGAGCAGCGGGGCTCTTAAAGAGACAGGAGCTTGAAGCAAGTGTTTGAGACAGAGGCTGAAGAGAGGAGCTGCAGCGATGGACAGTTTGAGGAGAGTGATATTTGAAAACGAGAGGAAGTTCACAGACAGTTTCACTTCAAACAGAAAAGCTGTGATGCTGTGCTCTCTCTCAAGGTCAAGGTCAAGGTCAGAAGGTCGACCCTCGTTCAGAATGTAAACTCGGTAGGAAACCGCTGCAGCTGCTTCTGCGTCTGCTGCAGTGGATCAGGTTCAGGAGAAGAACTGAAGCTCCTTCTCCGAGCCATCAGCACGAGATCATTCCTTCATCCGTCTGCTCATCCATCCATCAAACACCCCCACCTCCCTACACGTCCATCCTTTGGAAAACCGAGCCCTCTGTGTGAATGAGTTGGTTTTGTTGTGTGTTTATCGGTGTAAAATGTGATTTACCCCGAATCACTTCACCTTATTTACTCTGCCTTGACTTTACGAAAAGAAACACGTTCGTTTTAAACCATTTAAACTTTGATAATAGCAATGAATCCACTAGAGGGCAGAGCAGAGCCGAGACAACGCACTACAAACATGTAGGTTGTGATAACGTTCCTCTGCCGAAAGAGCAGTCCTAGTTTTTGTTAAAGTCTCAATCTTCGCTATTGTTGAAATTTCTTCCTTGTGTCCAAATGGTCATCTTGCTTGAACTAGTGGCTGCACTGCCCCCTACAGTTCCAGGTGGTACTGCTCCATTTTGTCCCTTTCATCAGTATCCGTAAGCTTTCAGAAGACGTGCCCAGTTTTGGAGGAAATGAACGCAGAGGACGAACAGAAGCCTCCGTGCTTTTCTGTATTTGGATCAGACGTTGTGAAGCTTGGTTCACACGTTCAGGTGTGAAAACATCCTTGAATGACAGGGACTCATTTCCACTCAGATAATCAAGCTTTTTTTAATAAAACGTGACCCTGGGATTTCTGTTGCTAAATTACCTTAAGGGGAGAAAATTAAACTTCTTAAAATACTTTCCTTTGGGCCTTGGAGAAATGATCGTACACGAAAGATACTGAGACGACCGACAGCGGAGCAGCAGACTTCAGTGTGTGAGCAAGAGAATTCAACACAACCTCACTGATAGGTACGATTCAAGTGACGAGATCAGATTTCTATCTACACACTGGAGTTCAACAAGAGCAAACACACACACACACACACAAACACACACACCCACTCTCTCTCTAAGTGCAAACAGAGGCTCTTTGTGGTGGTCCTCTCTCACAGAGATAACATGGCTTTCACCAGACGGCAGGTTCCACTTTGTTTTATCTCAGGCTTCAGTTTAACTCAGCGTCTGTTACACAAAACACACAAAACACCAATTGGTTGAAATCTACCAGTAACATCTGGATGATCGGTTGTGGAGGATCTGAAATGAGTTCTGGCTCCAGATGTGTTGAATCTGCACAAATCTCCGAGGCTCAGTTGGAACCTGAAGTGGAGCTGCTGCAGAGCTCTGGTCGGTAGTTTGTTCAAATTGTATTAATATCGAACGCATCTCTCAACACACAGGACGAGACTGAAGCTGAAGGAGGGAATAGATCTTGAGATTTGTGAGTCATATAAACACAGAGTCTCAGCATTATTACAGTGTTTCAGGTTATTTCTTGCAAAAGTCTCTTTGTATATTTCTATGATCGTCAATATGAACCGAACTCTGTGATTCAGCTCGTACATGTGCAGTCATGGAGCCGTGAGGCGTTCAGGAGAACAGCTCTGAGAACAGCTCTGAGAACAGCTCTGAGAACAGCTCTGAGAACAGCTCTGAGAACAGTTCTGAGAACAGTTCTCCCCAAACTCTCCATGTTCATGTATGAGGCAGGAGAGTGTAAAGGAAGCAGACTTTGATTTGCTGCGATGAAAAGTTTCATGAAAGCTCCGAGTGATGTTTTTCATCGAGGGGGAGAAAATCCATCTTTACATCTTTTCACCCCAGAGACTCGAGCATGAAGCTGTTTCCTCAGCCGGCGGCTTTAAGGCTGGAACCGGAACCTTTGCATGGTGAAGAGCTGAGTGATGTTTTCAGCACAACAGACTCCAGCTCTTAAAGAATCACTGAGAAACGTAGATTTCTATTACTCCGGTCATACTTTAACTTAATAATTCATCTTTTACCTTTGATTAAGACATGTTTGTGTTCTTTTTTTGTACTGTAATCTCCCACATCTGATTTTCTATTTGGCTTGAAAAATGGGAAGACTTGAGAAATACAATACAGAGTCATCGTGCACTTTATATTCTTTAATATCCACAAATCAGAGCAGCAGTAGATGTTATATCAAGTTGCTCCAGTCTCATGGCAACACACATCAGATGCCCCCGAGTCCTCAGGGCCGTGACGGCACCGAGCTGAGGTTCATCTGCTCTGGATGTTGAGTCCACACACACACACACACACACACACACACACACACACACACACACACACACACACACACACACACACACACACACACACACACAAACAGGCACACACAGACAGACTCACACACTATAAAACCGATTTTCTCTGGCGGAACTAAACATAAGAAGCATGAATCTCTCTCCCTGCAATTCACCGCTCGGCAGCAAATAGTGAGAAATTCATGAGGCCAGAAACCAACTCTTCTCTCTCGCTTGATCCGTTCTCTCAAATCAGAATTTGTGGCAGTGAGTATGAAATAATAACGAAAAACATTTGAATGTTGGAGGCCAGTGCCTTTGACAAAGCTTCACGTCTGCCCTGATTAGCTCCGCCCACCAGGACAAGGGAGTCAGAGAGTGATGATTGTCGATAAATAAATGTAAACAAGGTGATGATGATTTTTAAGTGATTCTTAGCTGCTCTGTTGCCTTCTACATATGCTCAGGATTGTGTGTATATGTGTGTGTGTGTGTGTGTGTGTGTGAGTGTGTGTGTGAGTGTTTGTGTGTGTGTGCATCACCCAGTCTCACTGGTCCTGTATCCCTGCTTGTCTTCCAGTTCCTCTTCCTGTCTGAGGTGCTGCAGTGGAGAGCCCAGACCACGCCGGACCACGTCCTGTACACGCTGCTCAACTCCAGAGTAAGACCTGCACCATTGTGTGGTTTCACACTCATGTTTCTGCGTTTTTTGCACCACAGGCTTTTATTGTTAATTATTTAACATAAAATAAGCGACTCCCAGGAATGATCTGTGACCCTCAGTTTGAGAATCACTGTTCAAAAGGAATTCCTCACATTAAATGCAACCAGAGCTAAAAACAATATCCTAATAGATCTGGAGGTGCATTTATCACTTATTATATGTGAATATGAAAACATGCACTTGTGATAAAAGTGAATTCAATGTCAGAATGTCAACAGTTGCTCTGTGGATTGTTTTTAACTTGAGATAAAGTAAAGATCCAAATATTTCAGCTAGGAACAGAAAATAGAACGAGATCCAACATTTGCTTTAATATTAGTGTGTCTGTTGTTTTTTTTATCAGCGTGCAATGACAAGTTAAGAGAACAATGAAGTTGTTTGTTTGTGTGTTTATTGAGATGGGATCGATGGTTGTGTGTCTGTGTGTGAACTGGCTCCGTGTGACAGATAGTTTGCATAATCGCAATTTGATTCGCCGGTTTGTTCACAGCTGTTCGGTGCCAAGACGCTGCCACAGAAAATAGGACTTGACATCTGCTGCTACACACTGATGATTGAATGTGTCAATCATGTGTGTGTGTGTGTGTGTGTCTGTGTGTGTGTGTGTGTGTGTGTCCATCCAGGGTACGATAGCCAGCTCTCTGACTTGCGTCCAGCTGCACAAGCGAGCAGAGAAGATCGCGGCCATGCTGTCTGAACGGGGCCACCTGCAGGACGGAGACCACGTTGCACTGGTCTACCCCCCAGGTAACCAGTCCCCCCCCCCCCCCTCTCTCAGATCTGCTTTGTTGTCGTCCTCTCGCTCTTCATCACATTAAACGTTTGAACCTGGGACTCGATTCCCCTTCCTCAGACTTTAACTTCCTGTCCTAACTCTCCCTCCTCCTCCGCCTCCAGGCATCGACCTCATCGCGGCGTTCTACGGCTGCCTGTACGCCGGCTGCGTGCCGATCACGGTGCGACCGCCTCACCTGCAGAACATCTCCACCACGCTGCCCACCGTCAAGATGATCGTGGAGGTAGACTCACTGTCCTGCCTTCACCTGATCTATTCATGATGTGTGAGATAGATTAAAACTCATAAGAGGGTGAAGCTGGTGACCTAAAGCCTGTGAAGGTCACCAGTTTGTGTTCGAGTCCACAGAACACTCCTCAGGGGGGAAGGGTCAACTCTGATATCATCCTCCTCGTTACTGCAGCTATCGTGAGCTCTCAGGAGAACTGTTGCAGTTATATATATTTATATGTGTATACAGGATATACAGGTATATATGGATATCAAGGGACATTTGGTTTAAGAACCTGATCAGTCGCTCTAAACACCAGAGGCCCTGAGCTCACGGCTTCTGTTTCTCAGCTGTAACTCTCACAGGAAGTGATGTAGTAGGTTTGGAGATCACATGGCATGATGTTGTGTGGTTGTGGGTTGTGTGCGCTGCAGGTGAGCCGGTCGGTGTGTATGATGACCACACAGCTCATCTCCAAGCTGCTGCGGTCGAAGGAAGCCTCGGCCGCCGTGGACGTCCGGACGTGGCCGCCGGTCCTGGACACAGGTACACACCCTGAAACTGCTTCTGTGATCAGAGAGACAAATATGGATGTAAAATATAGCAACAAACACATTTAGGGGAAAACACAAGCTTCTAGGTGGAGGTAGAAATTATCAATCAATCAATCAATCAATCAATCAATCAACTGTGAAAAAGCTGTAACCATGTAGGATCTCCTCCCGGGACAGAAGAGAAGCAGAGCATCAACTAAACTAAAACTAAATCTGATTCTATAGTTTTTATTGCTACACTGAAGATATGAACTCACACTGTGCTACTGTCATGGCTGAGTTGTGTTGATGGTGATTTTCTCTTCAGACGATTTGCCAAAGAAGAAACCTCCTCTGCTGTATAAACCCTCCAACCCCGACACCCTGGCCTACATGGACTTCAGCGTCTCCACCACTGGCATGCTCGCTGGAGTCAAGGTGAACACACAAACACACACACACGCCTCCTAACACTGATCCAATGTGTCGTCGTTAAACACGCGTGTGTAATATACAACGAGCCTGTCGGAGGCGTTCAGCTGCAGGACGGTCAAAAATATTTCTGTTTGCCACTTCTGCTCGAAAGACAACAATGAGAGGTCATGAGTCAACACCTTTTGTGTACGTGTGTGCTTGTGTTTGTGTGCATGTGCAGATGTCTCACACAGCCACCAGTGCCTTCTGCCGCTCCATCAAGCTGCAGTGTGAACTTTACCCGTCCAGAGAGGTCGCCATCTGTCTGGACCCCTACTGCGGCCTGGGCTTCGTCCTCTGGTGCCTTTGCAGGTTAGACACAAACACACAAACACGCACGCACACAAACACGCAAGCAAGTCAGTCTTATCTGATCAGAGACATGAACCCTTCAACATCAGTTTGAAAAGAACGAAAACATCTTTGACAAAAGTTTTTATTTAACAGAAGCTTTGACTTTTGAGTTTTTGGTCCACCTCCCATCTGCTAACATGGAGGAGGTGGGGCTTATGACCTTTACTGCAACCAGCCACCAGGGGGAGATCAAGAAGTTTTGGCCTCCCTTTACGGACCTGTCGTCCATCTTTATTAACAGCCTGTGGTTTTATCCTGTTAGTTTGGCATCATCAGCTCAACCTGGTGTCTCTCTGCAGTGTGTACTCAGGTCACCAGTCCATCCTCATCCCCCCCTCCGAGCTGGAGTCGAACCCGGCTCTGTGGCTGTCCGCTGTCAGTCAGTACAAAGTCCGAGACACCTTCTGCTCCTACAGCGTCATGGAGCTGTGCACCAAAGGCCTGGGCCTGCAGACCGACTCACTGAAGGTAAGGAGGGGAGCTTCTCATCGTGAACCACAAACTGAGGCTCTGAAGACATCGTCCTTCCTCACGTCCGTCCTTCCTTGTCCCCTTCAGTCTCGAGGCTTGGACTTGTCTCGCGTGAGGACCTGTGTGGTCGTAGCGGAGGAGCGTCCCAGGATCGCCCTGACGCAGTCCTTCTCCAAGCTCTTCAAGGACCTGGGCCTCCACCCTCGAGCCGTCAGCACCTCCTTCGGCTGCAGGGTCAACCTGGCCATCTGCCTGCAGGTCAGTCCGGCTCTCGTCTCCGTCCTCTGGACTTTACTCTGCCTCCGTTTCACTGTCCCACGACTGGGGACGTTAGTCGGTTGGACGTCCTGGCTGCTGTTTGAATCATGTGTTCCCCTCTGAGAAATGAGCTGTTCTCTTTCTGTATGAGCGTCTGCTGCTGTTGCTGATCTGAGGTCTGTGTTTTGTATTTTGCCAAATGTCAGTTCACCTCAGAGCTCATTAACCGTGAAGAGCATTTTAGTTTCTTTGGCAGAAACGCTTCTTAACTGTAGATTAGCTTATGAATGAAAACCAGCTGAGAGTGTGTGTTTGAACCAGTCCATGCTTTTTAAATCTTTTTAGTTTTTGACCTTAACTGCAGCCAGCCACCAGGGGGCGATCAAGACGCGTCGGCTTCACTTTTGGGATCTGTCATGTCGTACATGTGTATTTACACAGGGTTCCTATGGTCATTGAAAACCTGGAAAAGTCATGGAATATTAATGGAATGGAAAAATGAAATCCCAAAGTCATGGAAATTTGTTAAATTCATATTTTCATGTCGTTCGTTTACGCTGAGTTTTAAATAATTCATATGATTTTAGAGAAATACGCTCAAAATATAAGCAGGCATACTTGGGTTTGTGTCATTTAAGGTTAACTGTATCCCTTGGAATTCTCATTGTTAGTTTAAATAATACATTTTGTCACTTTATCGCGTATACACCTAGATTTCACAAAATGTTCGGTCATGGAAATTTGGTTTAAAGTTATTGAAAAGTCATAGAAATCCATTGGTCAAAATGTGTCTGAATCCTGTTTACCGTCTAGGGGTGAAACATGTCCCGGCCTGTTTTACTCTGTGCTGGATGCACTGATGGATTTTTTAAATGTTATTTGTGGGAACGACTTTCTAATCAAGCGTCAAAGCCACAGAACTTCAATTAGCTTGATTCTCCACAGTGAAAGTTTGCAGCCGCATTAATCAGCCGAATGGAGCCTGTTCATTGGCTAATTTCTGGTTCTGCAAGTGTAATTCGTAGGTTTTTATAAATATGTCTTAGAAGACGTGTGGTTTTCAGCATCGTATTAACTGCAGAGATTAAAGGCTCCAGAGAGAAAACGGCCTCAGTCAATAGTTTATTCTATTTTCTCTCGTCCAGAAAAACCTTCACTCAGATTCTCTCTGCGTGTCTCATCCTTTCATTTCAAGCCGATCGCTGCTTCTACACATCGACTATGATTTCCATCTTACTCTCCGAGGTTTCATTGAATATTTCTGTTATTCTCTCCATTAGTTTGTTCAATGTTGAGCAGCACGACTCAGACGTGACATCAGACTGAACTCTGTCTTTCTGTTGGCTGAAAATGACCAAATTAACACTGGGCTTAAAACCTGCTTTGATTTTTTAAATGTTGAAGAAAACAATTCAGTGAAATATGACGATGAACTCATTGTTTTATAAGAATAAAGTCGTATTATAATGAGAAAAATAAGTATTTTACTTGAAGAAAAGTTGTAATTTAACACAAAGTTTAATATCATGAGGAAAAGTTGTGATATTATTAAAAAAACTAACATTTTTATGAAGAAATGTCGTCATTTTACAAGAATAGAGTTGAAATATAACTTTTTGTTTTCTTCTAATATTACGACTTCATTCTGGAACTTGATTGTTTTCTCTTCAACGTGAAAATAAGACGCCGTCGTAGTTTCTTTGTTTCCATCTTGACTTTTTTTTTCTCCCTCTTCCTTCCTGTTTTATCCGTAACCACACCCACATATCTCATCCATGGTTATGTCTCCACCCTCCTTCCTCTTCCCTCTTTACTTTCCTCCTCCTCCTCCTCCGCCCCTCTTTGCTGCTGTAGCCTCACAGGCTGGGAAAGCTTGCAGACCAGGTAGGGAACCAACCCCCCCCCCCCCCCGCCCCAGTCACCACCACTACACCCACTGCTCGACAGCACGTCACCAGTCAGCTGGCTTTAGGTTGTAGTTTGAGGGAACTGGGAGAATAACGCAGAGGCCTTGATGGTGCCGTCATCACCAGCAGCGTTTTACAGCCTTTCTACAAAAAGTCTTAAAGTCAGAATGTTCTTAACTCAGGTGGAAGAACAGCTCCTGAAAAAGGACTCAAGTAAAAATACTTTACTCAGGTCCAAGTACCAAAGTATTGATCTGGTTCAAAGAAGATTCCACTGAAATCACTGTGACTCCAAATCCAATAGAAAACTAAAAACAGGTTAAAGCCTGAGGAATAATCCTGGAGGATGAGATGTGACCGATCTGTTGAAGAGAGTTATCTTCATTTAAATCAGACCAGAGGTGGAAAGTGTTTTGTTCTGCATCGTCATCATCAGGGCTATTGCTGACTCGTCACTTTCTTCCATGTTGTTTCTATTGGTCCCAGACCTCTGAGACACATGAGCCACGCCTCCTCTTGTCTTCGTAAGTCTTTGACCTCGTGTTATGATCTGCGACGATAGAGGCTTAACAAGGAATCCTCTTTTCTGCTTTAATGTCCGATGTTGGGAAGGTGGAGCTCAATGATGCAAAATAAAAAATAAATAAAATAAGGATAATTCATCTCAAATGCATCAAAACAAAAGTAACGAGCCTGTTTTGAAAATGCGAGGATTAGAAAGTTCATATATTTCTGTTCAAAAGTCGAGTGAAAGTTCAATGTCGTCAGAAAAATAAAAGTTCGGGACAGAAACGTGAAAGATGCAGAAACTGATCCGTCCTCTGGGGACATGTCTTTGATGCCAAATATTACGTGAACTCTGAAGTGAGACAAAGACGCGATCAGATTGAAAGTCTTTGAATCCACCTCAGTCGGCTGCTGCTCCTCGGCCTCCGACTCCCAGCATGCAGCTGGGTGTCTGGTGCTCTCTGGAGGGGACGGGGGGACGATGGGGGGGGGGGTTCTCTTTTTCCACCATCTTGTTCTTTTCTTTCTCACTCTCACATTTAGCTGACATCCACACATCGTGATTTTATTCACGTATTTATCTTCAGTTTTCATCCTCAAGGATCGAATCACTCAAACCTTTTCCTCCATCTTGCTTTTCCCCGACTTGGTTCCACTCTTCGATTTCATCTTAACGGAGACATATGAAGCTTTTCTTATCTCTCCTCTGGCGTGTTGCGTAGTTTTTTCTGTAAATATTAAGATACGCCAGTGTACGAGCCAAATCAGAATCCTGATGTCATGTGACACTCATGTAATGCACATGCTAGCATCTCGTCTAGCACCATGTGAAGATGAATATGAGCAGAATATGTCTCCTTTAAAAAGTTTGGAACTCAGATGGTGTTGGTTTTATTCTTTTACTTCTTTTTCGTTCCTTTTAATCCGTGTTTAGTTTGGCTGATTTCTGTGATAAGCCACTCCCACATTGTTCACTCCGCCCCCTTTTGTGAGTGTCGCAGTTTCTCCATCTTTACCCCCCCCCCCCCCCCCCCCCCCCCCCCCCCAGCTGTGAAGGAAAAGCTTGTGTCTGTGAGCACTCGTGCACGAGCAGTAGCCAGCATCGCCTGGTAGGAGCTGAAGTAGCTGTAGAGGTTGTGTTGGTGGATGTTGTTGTTGTTGTTTTGCAGTTGTGTGTTATCATCACAGAACATGGTTGTGTTGACTCTCTGGTGATTTCCAGGGCACGTCGGGACCCGACCCCACCACCGTGTTCGTGGACATGAGAGCGCTGCGGCACGACAGGTGAGTCGACCACACTGAGCCGGGCCTGTGATCGACAACCGGTTCACTACAGGTCATCTTCAGGGTTCACGTTAGTTCTGCTGTGAATCATAATTCACCACCGGCTGTTTGGAAGTGTCGAGTCAGACATTCGTGGTCTTCAGAGGTTGAACCTCTGCCCCCCCCCCCCCCCCCCCCCGTGGGAGTGTTTATATGATATAATTGCATTTAATCACACGTCAGTTTTATTGATCATAGTCACCATGATCGTGCTGATCCTGGATCTGTCTGTGTTTGTTGAATGACACCTGTTTTACTTTCTACTGCTGCCCAGGGTCAGATTAGTAGAGCGGGGGTCACCACACAGCCTGCCGCTGATGGAGTCTGGGAAGGTGAGTGTTGTAGTGTGTGTGTGTGTATGTGTGTATGTGTGTGTGTGTGTTTGTGTGTTATTGCAGACTGTCACTCTGCTCTTTCCTGTCTGAGCAGATACTACCGGGGGTTCGAATCATCATCGCCAACCCGGAGACCAAGGGACCAATGGGGGAGTCGCATCTAGGAGAGGTTTGTCTGAGCTTCAACACGGACCAGTCACAGTCCTGGTGTTCAACATGAAGAAACATAAAGATCACAGACAGAAGAAACTCACGGAGTCGTTTCAAATGAAATCAGTTGATAAGACAGAAGTTTTCATGGTGTTTGCAGATCTGGGTTCACAGCGGCCACAACGCCAGCGGCTACTTCACCGTGTACGGAGACGAGGCGCTGCAGTCGGACCACTTCAACTCCAGGCTCAGCTTCGGGGACACACAAACCGTCTGGGCTCGAACCGGCTACCTGGGCTTCCTCCGCCGGACCGAGCTCACCGACGCCAGCGGAGGTGAGGACCTGACGGAGCTGATCGAATACTGTCCGTGCGTTAACCCCTTACTGCCTGAATTAATTTCCAATTATATAACAAATATATTATTGGTGTTTTTGGCCTGTCATACAGATGCTTAATTAAGTGGACATGTTAATTTCAATATAGCATATACAATAAATTTAGGTATGAGGCAAATTAGCAACATTAGGCATAATGGGGGCATAACCTTAATTTAACAAATTTTGTATGTAGATTATTATATTGATGCTTTTGATTGAAATTGAATAACAACATATGTTTTCTGTACAATCATTGCTGTTCCATCATCACAGTATTTCTAATACAGCTTAATACCTCAAAATAACTTTGCTGCACAGTCCCAAGGGGCTAGTATGTATTTTCCACTCGACCACTAGATGGAGGCAGAGTGCTTCCAATCCCTTCCTTGGTATGTGTAGTATTTGCACCATCAGGCAAAATCGTCAATTCGGCGGCATTAAGACCGGAATGGGGTTTGAGGCGAATTTTCGATATTCGTCTACAAGGGGTTAAAAGACCTACGGTGCAGAGTGAAGTCAGAAAACTTTGTTATCATCCTGCAATTGTGTGTGTGTGTCTGTGTGTGTCTGTGTGTGTAGAGCGTCATGATGCCCTGTACGTGGTCGGTGCTTTAGAAGAAGCCATGGAGCTGAGAGGGATGCGGTACCACCCCATCGACATCGAGACCTCGGTCATCAGGACGCACAAGAGCATCACAGAATGGTGAGCTGACCAATCAGAGCAGGCCGGGCTTCATGAGGAGGGGGTTCTTAAAGAGACAGGAGCGTGGGCGCGGATTGCAAGATGTCTGACCTGAGTGTTTCGTCCTCTGTGCCTCCAGCGCCGTCTTCACGTGGACCAACCTGCTGGTGGTGGTGGTGGAGCTGGACGGCTCGGAGCAGGAGGCGCTGGACCTGGTCCCCCTGGTCACCAACGTGGTGCTGGAGGAGCACTACCTGATCGTGGGTGTGGTGGTGGTGGTGGACATCGGCGTCATCCCCATCAACTCCCGCGGCGAGAAGCAGCGCATGCACCTGCGCGACGGCTTCCTGGCCGACCAGCTGGACCCCATCTATGTGGCCTACAACATGTAGCGACTCCCCCTGGTGGCCGATGCGGACGTGGATGAAGGATTATTACGTATGATGCAAAGATGGTCTGCACCTGAGGCTGAAGAAGGGATAGGAACCGGAGTTCCTGGTGTACGGGGAGGAGATAGTTGCCCCGAACTTTGTCTCTCAGGCAACACGTTGTCCCAGCTGATGTCTCAAGGGGTAACATTAGGGTTCAGGTCGGGTTCAGGTCGGGTTCAGGTCGGGTTCAGGTCGAGAGGAGTGAGGTTTGCCCTGAGAACAGAAGCAGCCGAAACCTTCCAGGGCTGGAGAGTCATGAAGACGAGGACAATCGTTAACGTAGCAAAGATTCTGGCTTTTTAAAAAACTACGTGACAACTTTTCTTTGTTTGTTTCTAAACACGTGATCTACATTTGAGGCTATTTTTCGAGAAACATATTTACAAATGAAAAAACAAGCAAAGGAAACTGTGGCAGAAATGATGTTTTAAGTTTTTACGGTGTCGACCTTTAGAAAGTGAGAGAGATGTTTTGATACGAGGGTCCGAGGGCGTGAACCAATGAGGTACTAACAGTTCGTTGGCTGGTTTTATTTCTCTCCTCTTTTTTGTAAGTGTTATGTTGTTTTTTTTAAGTCATAATTACTTCCTGAACCGTTTCAGCAGGAAATCCGTTTGCTAACTTTCATAAACCGACGGCTGCAGCCTTCAACGCCGTTTATTTTTCCGTACGAACCGGCTTCGACTGAAGCCAAAACAATACATAAATTCATATCATGTAAGTATGTACAAAAAGAAACTGATTTAATTTATTTTGTCTCTTTTAGAAGTATATGACGAGACGTTCAAGAATGTTTTGCTCTTGAATATTTGCTAATATAAAAAAAATCCATTGTATTATCATGAGTGAAACACACTCACATTAAGCATATTATGGAAAATAGAAATATATGATCATAGATAAAAATCTAAATTCCTCCATTTCGGACAGAAGCAGCTTCACACTTTTCATCTGCATGTTGGTCTGAAATGTTCGAGTCAGCCCAAAGAAGAGTTTCATTCCCGTGAAGAGTTCTGAACCAAAGTCAAATTTAACACCTTTAAATTTGTAATCGATCTGTATTTTTATTGAATTCATATGAAGGCTGAAGCGCTTCATGCAATTCTACTTTCCAACAGCTGGGGGCAGTAGCAGGCTGATACGCAGCAAGAGGAGCCTTGAAAAAAGAACTAAAAACTGCTTGTTGGTAAATGAACGATTTTAATTGTTTTAAAAAAATCGAAATTGTAAAAATTTTTATGAGGAAGGAAATCCACATAAAACAGGAAATCTGTTTTCAGGGAAAACCAAAGTTTAAAAAAAGTCACGAAATACATATTTTGACAAGCGTCCATCATTTATGTCAGCTAGTTCACTAATAACATTTAAAATGTTTACAGATACATTTCAATACATTTTAAGGTATATAATATTTCAAACCCTTTTCTCATTTTGAATTCAACGGCACCTGTTGTTTATCAGACAAATCCAGAGTTTAGTTCTTTGTGAAGTGTGATTTATTCCAAATATTAATAATTTTGAGTAACAGATAAAATATTTGAATTATTTAAATGATTACATTTCGAGAACAATTGATGGGAATAATTTGAAGAAGCTAAAATGATATGCACACATATAGGATATTACTGACCTCTAGTGGCGACCCGGGAGACTTACAACAACATCCTCCTGGTGAGATTATGAAATTATCCTCTTATGCATTATACACACGTTTCACTTTGGGTCAGAACTCTTCAAATAAACATTAACTAGGGAACAAACTGATCTTTAAAATGTGACGAACAGGAAAGTGAATCACGACGAGACAAGTTGTAATTTCTCCGTCATGAAAACGTGAACCCCCCCCCCCCCCATGGCAGGAAGTGGAATAGCTGCTACGACTGTAAATATCAGAGTCAGACGTCCGTCATATTTTTTACGTGGATGGATCGGTCAGAGCTCATTACAGCGACGTCACACCAGGAACACAGACTGAACCAAACAGGAAGCAGCAGGAGGAGTTTGACCCCAGGGCTGTGGAGGTCAAAGGTCGCAGGATTCAAGAGAATGTTCAAGTCTCAACATCAGGATTCTATTTTTTTTTTAAGAAAAAGCACTTTCTTCAACGTTTTGTTTTTATCCTTTAATCTGTGACATGTTTTTTTGTTTTTAAAGGTTTTTAAAAATGTCTTATTTGAGTTGACAGACGTCTTTCAATCAAATAAATATTTCAACAATTTTGACAATAAACGTGTTTGTCTTATTTCCTGTTGAATTAATAATACGCATCAAGATGTCGCTCTATTATTTAATCTCAATTTTATTTTCAAGTAGAAAAAATCTGGTTTGTGGACTTTCTATAATATAACATTATGCTTTTGATATACAATGGCAATTTTTTACAGCGTCAGATTTCCTTACATCTCATTCAAAATAGATATTGTACCTTTGTCTCACTATGGTTTTTTACTACAGGACGTTTTTTATTTTAATGCCATTCTACTCTGAGGCTTCTACATATTTCTCACATTAGGGCATTTGTTTCTTACTATACTGACTTTACACTTTCTGAATTATTTTATTTCTTATAAAATTCCTACAATACTAGGGCATTTTCTGACTGTTATTTGAGATTGGAATGCCTTACTCTTTAAAATCTTGCTATACCATGAAGTTAAGAATATTTATATATTGATATGCCTTACTATGATATTTTTATGCTTCACTATACCAAGCTCTCTACTATGACGTTATTGTTTTTTTAGCCAAGGCAGAAAACAGAATCATGTTTAAGCTTTTTCAGAGAAATCGTTTTTACAGAAAAACCAAAGAGACATTTTTGATAACATTTATTTCCTCCATGTTAGCACATAGAATATATTTATATACATATTGCTGGCTACAGCATCAAAAAAGAAATATCAGGAGCATAGAAAATGTTAAGCCACGATTAATAGTGTACATATGGACAGAACAGAAGATAATGATCTCCAGGAGATGAGGACAAACCAATTTTAAACTAGAATTATTCCAGTTAAAAGTAACTATACTCTGAAATTATAAGCAGGATTTCATATAGTACTCACACCGTATCACGTACTTATGGAATAGAAACAGTGAAAAGTCTGAGTCTGGTCGACCGTGTCATTGATTTACTGATTTGAAAATGTGATTTCGCTTAAGTGAATTTCCCCAAAAAAGAAACAAAAACATCATTGTCATATTGCATTACTCTGAGGAAGTGCAAAAATCTCTTCTTTACACAAGGGAAACAGAATAAGGAGCCACAGATACACACCTTTACTCATGCAGTTTAAAAACCAGAGATACAAACTGGAATGACATCAATTTTCTTTTCCACATAGCGGAAAACAAACTAAATTCACTGAAATCTTCACGGCTGGATGGACGAATATAAAAACAGTAAAAGAGAAGAGTCACGTGAAATGTGTCATGCACTTATGAGTAGGTTTCCAACAGTGTGTTAAAAACCAACACATTGAATCACTGGGATACGTGGAAGGTGCAGTGTGGTTCACGGTGTTTGACGTGATAAAGAAAAAGAGAAACTGAAACACAGACAGCTCCGCCTAGTGGCCACAGAGTTTAACATGATTACGGTTGTACATTGTACAAAACTAAAACTAACAGTCATCCAGAAGAGAACAGCTGAAATCCAATATTTGTGAATTCATTTACAATGTACATATCATGTGACGGGAGACATTTTATTTACATGTAGTGCAATGATGACGAAGAGACAACGTTCGATGCCGAAACTCGGAGGAGAACTGTGATAAAACAAGTGACACGGTGGCAGAGCGGTACGACGAAGGGTGACATGTTAGAGTGATGCGCTCGAAACATTTTCAAAACAAAGACAAGGTTAAGAAATCAGGGGTCGTGACAGGAAGTTTTCATAATATAATAATAATAAGAGTCACATTGTTCGCTCGAATACTTTAAAGAGTTCTGTGTTTCCAAAACCTGCAGAATCATATCAGGGCTTCACTTTAATAAAACGTGTTTGTTCATCAACACACACGTTGTCGGTTATTCATCCCAACACTCCACACACACACCTCCAGAAATACAAAATCTGCTGCTAGAAATATCCCATAATCGAAGCTGTGTAGTTGTGTAACTGAGACGGCGGCTGGACTTGTCCATCGTCACCATGCAGACCATAATTCAATATTCTCTTACTTTAATATCAAACCCTTTTTTCTGGATTTCAGAGCCAGGGCGAGCGACAGGTGAGAGAGCCTCACCAGCGCTGCTATTATTAGACTTTAACTTTCTGCATCTGTGAAACCAGGATTTATTGAGCATTTTGATTTCCTGTTGGTACAGAATGAAAAGCAACATCAATATATAGATCATAACGTACAGTTAGCATGTGCTATAGAACGGGCACACGGCACAAGTAGACCACCGGACTGAGAGTTCACTTTCCATTTACCACACAACGGATGTGACCACACAACCAGAAGCACAAACCAGAGCGGGTTGAGAAAAAGAAAAGGATCTGTACAGAGAAGCTGAATTATTTTACCTCCAGTCAATCTTCATAACTGAGGAAACAGTCAAACTTTAAAAGTGTCACACTTCTAAAAATCAAAACCTGGCAATTTGATTGCCGCATTGAGGAAGGAAAAAAAAAATAAATCCAAGCACCAAAGGTAGAAACAAGCGACCTCCATCTCAGGGAGAGGAATAGAAAAGATTGATTTGATCATTCACATTTGCATAATGTTTTATATTGGTCCATCCGTCTTCTTAATTTCTTTATTTGTTGTTTTCTTTTACCGCGATGAATGAAAAACAGACGATGGAACTATCAACATGCACGAAGAAGAGAAGCCGACAGCACGAGCAGGGAAAGCGTCTCGGAGCTTCACTCACACGTCAGGTTAAAAAAAGGAAAGAAGATGCATTTCGAGTGTTTATCATATTATAAAAATTACACTTACGACGCTCGGAAAACTATACAAAGCAAAGCCGGGACTGGGGGGGGGGGGTACACATATTTGGGCTGTTAACAAAATGAAATGTGCAAAAAAACGGTCAAATCATGGAACCTCTCTAAGATCCAGCTCAAGAAAGATTGTTCTACATTTTCCCAATTTAGAGCAACAAAAATTAATGATTTCACATTTTATTTTAATACCCGACTCATTAAAAGTTCTGTTTCTGTTAAAAAAAAAAAGAGGAAAAATTGCATAATATTAATTATAATATCAATAATAATACATGGAAGATATTTTTTGGCGGCGTCTTCTCAAGCCGAACTCGTGACCCTGTTTCCAATAAGCCTTGATTTTAGGTAGAAATGATAAAAGGTGCTTTTCACCTCAAGCGCCTCGTGAAAAGTGAAAAGAGAAACTTCGTGACCTCACGCAGCTTTTTGTAGTTTTTTCCAGGACTTTTTCTCTATGAAAGCAGAACTCGTTCAATGCAGCCGTAGTACTTACAGGGGGGGGGGGGGTTGCATTTACAGTAAGAAAAATGACTCTTTTAAAAAATTCAGGTAATAAAATGTCTTCTGTTAATGCTCATCTGTTACTACACACTTAAATAACACATTCTCTGACACAAGCTCAAAATTAGCACTTCAGTAAAAGGAAAAGAATAAAAACTCAAATAGAAACATAAAAGTCGGACGAGGTCTCGAACTCTCCGACGATCTGCTCGTGGTTCAGAGAAATCAACACGACGGGAACTTTAAATAACACAAACAGAAGCAGAGACTCGGGTCCACAGAGTTTTCAGGAAGGCAAGTATAGACGCAGGAAGGGGGGGGGGTGTGTGTGAGTGTGTTGTAGACACTGACTGACAGGCGACAGAGAGGGCGAGAGCCATTGGCGAGCTGTGGGGGGGGGTCAGAGAGGGCGGGGCTTGGTCGCTCATCTCTTCCGGCGGCAGGTTCGTTTGTGGTCGGCGTGCCAGTGCTCCTGCTGACACTTGATGGAGCAGTACGAGGTGTTCCAGCAGCAGTGGTACATGGCCTCCTCCTCACAGTTGTAACACTGAGGACGATATAAAATTAAGGTATGAGGCAAATTAGCGACATTAGGCATAATGGGGCATAACCTTACTTTAACACATTTTCCAGTCTCTGGTATGTAGATTGATTCTGCTTTTGCTTGAAATTGAATAACAACATATGTTTCTGTACAATCATTGCTATTCCATCATCACAGTATTTCAAATACAGCTTAATACCTCAAAAAAGGGGGTTTGAGACGAATTTGCGACATTCGTCAACAAGGGGTTAACTTATTTCAGGAGATTATCTGGAGTCCAGTCAGAAAGCAGCTACAGCCTAGAGCTTCACATAAAAAACTAAAAGACTGAATGAAGAGGTAATTCTCTCTCTTCTGTTAAGTGCCTGGACCATGTATGAAGTCGAGGACCGTGTGTGTGTTCGTTGAGGAACTCACCCACTGTTTCTTCTTGGTCTGGGAGATGAGCTGTTTGTGTTGGGCCACCAGCTTCTTCACCTCCTCCACCAGCTCCTCTTTACACTTCTCCTTCACCTGCTTACACTTCCTCTCCATCTCCGCTTGAGATCCGGCCACCGCCTTCGTCACCGCCTGGCGCTTCTCCTCCTCCATCTCTGCACGGAGCTGAAGCCACAGGACACGCTGGGTTTTTATCTGAGGCAGGTTCAGAACCCATCCCGGGGCCGAGCAAGGCACTATCACGTTTATCAGTAAATACAAACGCACCTTTTCCAGAGCTTCTCGGACGACCCTCTCCGTTTCCCTCTTGTTGTCGGCCTTCATCATCTCCTTGACGTCGTTGAAGACCTTGGTGTATTTCTCGTGGCACATGTTCTGGCAGGCGCCGTCGCTGCTGGTCTGGGTTCCGCGGTGCAGCGTGCGAGGCGACCCCCCGCTGGCCTTCTTGGTCTGCGTCGACACCGACAGCTTCTCCGGCTGCTGCGGCGCCGAGGACACGGGGATCTCCTGGCTGGAGCTCACCGCCTCCATCTCGGGCTCCGGGTCCTGGAGGAGCAGGAAGGGGAGAGAGAGACAAACCCAAACTTCTAAGTGTCTCAGAGATGATGATACAATGAAATAGAACATTTATAACAAGCTTCGGTAAAGAATGAGAAGAACTAAACGACAAAATGTCATTAAAATCACTTCAGTACTTTTTGAGGAGTCCTGTTAAATAACTAACGAACAAATGATGACCAATGAAAACAACCTGTGGACCTAAATATTTACCGTTGGATTGTTGACAAACAAACTTACACTGGCTTCCTCTTTGGGCTCAACCATTTGAGACCGACGGCTCTTCTTCGCCTTGGGCTCCTGACTGCCCTTGAGCTGGAGGAGACGAAGAAAAGGTCAAATTTAAATAACAATTTGTCTCTACATTCTTCAAAACTCTTGTGAGAATCCACTTTGACTCTTTGTGTCGCTGCTTCACATTGGATCGGTTCCTCGGTTCATCAAAGTAATTTAATAAACGTTAAAGTTTAGGTGTTTTTTCAAAAAGTGTTTCAAAGGCGATGGGTCAGTGCTTTCCTGGGTGTTCATTGGTTGGTATCCCAGCAGCCAGTAGCCAGGTGGACAAACCAGTCTCCTAATGGTGCGAAGGCTTGTTCTGCTTGTTTTGAGTGATGCAAGATCTTGAGGACGGATTCAAGCGAGAGGCGAGACTCTTCAGATACGATCATCTGAACTGTCTGCAGGTTGAATCATCACTGAGATACTGATTAAGATGTTTGGGTGTGTCCTTAGACCCCAGGTAATATTTAAATCTATTAATACTAATCTCTTAATTGAAGGAAATGAGTTAATGTGACTCAATGTGGCAGTTTGGTCACCAGATGGCACTAGAAGACTCAAGTGGAAACCACCACATGAACTGGGAGCTTTGTTTTGTTTCAGCTTTCTGTGTTTCCAGTGAAACCTCGTGACCGGACTCACATGTCGGACCTGCTCGTTGCTCGTGGACGAGATGCTCGACTCGGCTTCGTCTGTCCGCTGTGGTCTGTCTGGTCTGTCTGGTCTGTCGGGCCTCGCGGCGCCTCCACCACCTCCACCGCCCTCCTCTTCCTCCTCCACCACATCGTCCTCCTCCTCCTCCTCCTCCACTTCCTGCAGCGGCTGCTGCTGGCTCTGGCTCTGTTGATGGTGCGGCAGGCTGCTTTCCTCCATCTTTGTTTTCCAGTAGCGTCCCTCCCTCAGGAAACGCTGGTAGACCTCAAGCTCCTCGCACGCCTTCTTCCAACCACTGCTGCGCTTCACCTGCAGCTGCTGGACACTCACCTTGATGTCCTGTATGTTGTCTGCAGGAATCCAGGCTCTGCAGAGGACAAGCACAATACAAGTATCAGCAGTGCAACACTTTACAATGTGTGTCAGTCCTGCTGACTGGACTGGAACTGTTCTGTGATGTGTTGTGTTGTGTTCTGTGTTGTGTTGTGTTCTGTGTTGTGTTCTGTGTTGTGTTCTGTGTTGTGTTCTGTGTTGTGTTCTGTGTTGTGTTCTGTGTTGTGTTGTGTTCTGTGTTGTGTTCTGTGTCGTGTTCTGTGTCGTGTTCCATGTGGGCTGACCTCTGGTGCTGGTGTCCGAAGAAGCGCACGTCCACCTGGTTGTCCTCCCGCTGCAGGACTTTGGCCGGCCAGTAGCCAAAACCCTTCATCTTCGCCCAGACCAGGTCATGACTGGGGCTCTGCCAAGGTAACACACAAACAGACACACAAACAGACACACAAACCTGTTAGATTTCTAACAAGAAAACTATATCAGACTTGTTTTTCATGCCAACTATTACATTTATTATTTCCAGATTCTTGCATGAATTTATGCATATAAACCTTACTACTATAACACTACAATTGCATCTTACAACTGCTTCCATGCACCTGTTGTTCTAGAAAACATCAATAAGAAATTGAGATGGAGCTGAAGTGGGGCACTAGGCCTTTACTCACACAGGGGTAACAGAACCAGTTGTCGGGCCGGGCGTTCGACAGGTAGAAGCAGTTCTTACACAACAACAACTCGTTCAACTGGAAGAGTGAAGGGGGGGGGGGGCGGGACGACACATTCAAAATAAGTCATCAACTCAGAAACTCAATGTCACTGCTGTGAACGGTGCAGGAAATAAAACCGATGAGACGCTGGTACCTCGTGACATGTGTCGCTGAAGAGCAACCGGGCGATCTCTGCCTGGTCGCTGTGAACTGCACACAAGGAAACACACCCTTACTAATGAAGTCACACGGAAATACACATCATGTCACCTGCACAGCTTTGACTCACCTCCATACAAGATGGAAGTGTTGTGAACAATCAGCTGAGCGTCTGCTTTGAACTCATCAAAGTTCTTATACTTTCCCTCAGACAGGTTCTGAAAGAGAGACACACCGACAGACCCGTGAGGACATCCAGAGGTAGACAGAGATCTGGGCTCATGCTGAGTTTGTTTTCTCTAGTAAAGGGCGACTACTTTATTCCTGCATTTACCCAAATTGTGACCAAGTACTTAATTTACCTGATCTGCAGAGGGTAACAGTCTTGTATTAGGGAAAGAACTTCAAGCATAGACTGTAAATAAAGATGGACGACGCGTCTCCACTTCCTCCCAATATCCAGAAATGGAGACAAAATATCCAGGACACGAACGCTGCCATCTGGCACCGCTGACGTCACTTGGAGTCTGTGTAGTAGTGATGAGGGGATGGAGATTTTTAGTTCGATCCCCGTCCCATCCAAAACACAGAAGAGGCGGGTTTATGAGCCAGCCACCAGGGGGGGGCGATCAGGCCGGTTGGCCTCACTTTTGGTGAGCCACTATATTGTCTATCTTTATATACAGTCTATGACTTCAAGTATTTTGGTAGCATTTGGACACAAAGCCAGATTTGAACTTGTGTGCCCGCATACGCCCCAGCCCGCCCACACAAACACACACACACACACAACAACACGCACACACACACAAACATCCAAACACACAGTTGGAGAATATTTTGAGGCGTTACGATTGGTGTAATATAAAGTTATGTTTTCTAAAGTGAATATCGGGAATTGTCTGAAAGGCCAAGGGACTGTTCTTATGATAAAAAAAGAATAAAAAATAAATTAATCAATAAATATGTAAACAGTAAAAAAACAAAAAAAACAGTTAGCCCCTTAAATGAGGGCGGAGCTTGAAGAGGGGACACTTGGCTGTTACCTCTTGGATGTTGGACACGTCCAGTGCAGTGTGGATCAGCCGTCTGTACATGGGATGTTTAATGTCTTTGCCTTTCTTGTTCAGGTCCACTGCCTGCAATGCGGACAAATTAATATTCCCTGGTTCAAGTCAAGTTTTTTGAATAACTGCGTCACCTCATTACATAGGGAGGAAGTTTGACGAGTTGAAGGGGGGGAGAAACAAATGTTGGTTCTCACCCGCTCCTTCATGCGCTGGACGATGAAACGCAGATATTTACACATGTCCTGTTTGTTCAGGTTCTTCTTTTTACTGCCCTGCAGGAAGGAAGGAGGGAAGTTCAGAATCATGCCACTTCTGACCTGACCTTATGAGCCAAATAATCAGATACACAGACACACTAACAATATTAATAAAGACTTATTACAGCCCATTACAGGAACGGAGTGTCCTCATAAGTAACAACAATATATCAAAGGGTTAAGTACGGGTACAGAAGTCGTCTGCTAACAGGTAGATAAGCTGAAGACACAAGAGTCAGTTTATAATGTCATTTAAGCACCAAAACCTTTAGTAGGGGAAGTAAAATGAAAAGTATCAAAGCTGTCTGGAATGGACACTCCAACAACTGTCAAGCCAAATTAGTTCAAACTTGTTTTTGGGAAAAGTTCCAACCCTATTTCACATCTCACTTACGATGCTTATTTCTAATAACATCAACTTGTGTTAATCCTCTCATACTAAACCCAACGCTAACCTTTATACTCCAAATGTACAAAACCACTAGTCATTAAATCAATAGGCATAATGGAGCATTAGGAGTGAACACACTTTCTAGTTTGACCACCTACCCTGCAGGCGACGCACTGCCAGTGCGATCCTCCATCTCTGGGCTTACACTCGTCCGACAGACACTTGAGATGGTAGACTCGGAAGCAGTTGTCGCACGTGAGGATGTCGCCCGGTAGGTGACACTCGAAGCAGTACCAGTCGTGGCTTTCTGCCTCCCAGTCCTGCAGGGAAGAGACAGCACACATTTGGGTTACCCCCCCTCCAACCTGCCAGCCACAGCAGGGGAGGAAACAATATTTTTCTGTCTGCCATTATCGATTAAACCTAACTCTCAGATTTAATGTCCGGGCACCGAGGAAGTGTCCCTGAAGGTGTTGGGTTCCATGCTCAACTCAACAAAGGAGAGAAGAGGTCATAACTCCACCAAGGTCCAACAGAACGGTCCAATCAAGTTGCACCAACACTTCACAAACTATCAATCAATATGTCTGACTTTAAAAGAAAATCCAGATCCATGAACTACAGTGGGAATCAGAGAAAATGTCAATAAATGCTCTAATCACACATCGTTAAAGAAAGTGAGAAAATAAATCCAGGATCTGCCTCCTGATCCAGATGTTTCATGGAAATCAACTCTGTCATTTTCCCTGTTGACAAACAAGCAAACCAACCAACACCAAACTAACAGAACTTCCAGGGTGGAGATTTAAACCATGAATAAAAATGTGTGTTCTTCTGGGTCAATACACGTCTGGGATTTTGGGACTCGCTCTCTGCAGCGTAAATTCAAGGAAACAGCACAGAGACGGAAAGCACCACTAAAAATCCTTCTACTTATCAACCTGTCAAGAGTCCAACTCCTCCCACTCACAGTCTGGACCCACTCAGTGGGGGAGAGCAGACGAGTCGTGGCCAGAACAGAACAGAACTTTGGACTCTTCCTTGATCCTTTCTCCATGTGGTTCTGTGCCGTAGCTCGAGGACACTAAGATCATCTTTGAACAGAACGTGCACTCCTAAACTTTGTTCTTGCACAATTGTGACCAGGGTAGATAATTATCAGATAAAAGTCTTAGTGCAGTTTATTTAGCAAATACAGTTATCATTGTATTTATGTCTATATCATCTCATGAACACCTTACACACTTTATTTATTTATAGGTGAAGATTATAGCTTCTGACGTGCACAATTTAAAGCAAACTGGCATTGAAGCGGCTCCTAGTTGTAGAAACACCACAGACTCATCAAGCTGTATTCTTTTATTCTGCTTATATTCATTCTCCATTTGATGCTGGAATTAAATAAACAAATGATCGTATCTTAGCTCATCAGCAGAACACATGTTTTACTCCAAGTGAACCAACAAGGGGCTTTTGTTTCCAGCGAAGTCGAAAGTTAATCCTTGACTGTCCCTCATTCAGATCAATTCTTACTACTCGGAACTGCACTGCAAACAGAACTTGCCCTTAACCCATAGCCTAACTCACACTGTGTGTTTGCATTCCTGTAATGCAAAGTACCACACGCTACGTGGGAGTGGCCGTGGTCAGATCACATTCCCACTCTCGAGGTTCATTTGGGGACAAAGAGTGTGAATACAGTAGAACATCTGTGTTCACAAATCCCCAAACGAACCAAAGAGAAGAAGGAACATTTACCAGGGGCAGAATTTAAATTCCCTCCACAGATGCCTCAGATGACTTCTGTACTTTTCAGAGTGTAACAGACTCTTCACCCACACAAACGCTCGACATTACAGAGACGGTGCTTGTGTTCTGCCGAGGGTCGAGAGCCGCTTCACTGTTGTGAAAGACAAGTGGCCGACTTCAAAAGGCTGGAGCCCTCTGAGCCCAGGACACGCATCTGCTTTCAGCTAAACACGTTTCCACAACAGCGTGGACAGAATCCGGCCCCAGCTCGACAGACATCGTTACAGCAACATGATGTTTGAAAACTGTCTTTGTGGCTTGTGATTGGGGGGTGGGGGTGGTGGTGGTGGTGGTGGTGGGGGGGTTAAAAGCTTGACATGGTCGTGTCAAGCTGAGCTACGTCACAGCGCCGAGCGAGTCCGACCATCATGTGACTTCTATCAACCGACACAAAACAACCCTGAAGCAAACACACTGCTTCACTTGTAGTCTGATGTATTCTTAAAACTCATGCTACGCTGTTATTATGAATTCTCTTTTGCATATTTTACATCACACTTTACTTCGGCTTGTTTCAATTTGCTGAATTTGTGCGTGTACACCTTGCGCACACACAAACACTAACTCAGCAAATTAAATACTAAATGGAAATTTTTACTAATAACGCTCAGTGATTTTCAACATTTCCTCAGATGTGAAAAGGAATACACAACAGCACATTATGATGTTGTCTCATAATCGCTCCCACCACCCAGATCCTGAAGCATGATTCATGTTACACTTGCTCAACAGTGTGAACCAGCATCTCTCCTTCAACGTGTGTAAAATGCTTTTGACGGCAAACCCTGCACCCGATCCCACTCCACTAACGTCACAATCCATTTAGAAGCTCGTAGAGAAATCAAGATTCAAAACAACGTCACAGAGGAGAGTGAAATGTGTTTGATGGGTTAGTAAATAAAGTGTTGAGTTAGTTAGACTCTCTAACTCAAATCATGTCAATTTTCATGCATCACAAATTCCCAGATGTAAATTAGTTTACCAATCTATTTATGTAAAAAGAAAATACGAATTTAGGGAATTTATTCATAGGCAACGTAATAATTTAACTTGGGAAAAAACTGGATTTGATCCAATCTGGCGTGAGACAGAGCATTTTAAACTTCATGATGGGTGAGCAAACACCCCGGTTAACTGTTTGAGGATCAAATATTCCTGAGGTCAACTCAAGGACGCAGCACATGTCAGTTGAACTGAATCCAGGCACCTACAGAGGGAGAGTTAGCCTCCATCTAACAACTGCTTTATTCTAGTCTCCCCACTGAGTGACTTCTAAAAGAAAACACAAAAACACAACACAAACAAAGAACAGTCTGCTGTGTTACTAAGCAGCAAGCATGGGGAAAACTAAAAGAGCACAACCACACAAAGTACAACTACCTCCGCCCACCTCCACCCTCCACCAATGATTGAAAATGAAGACGCATGCCAGACAGAGGTTAAGATCACAGTTTTGATAATCAAGTAAGAGGTCTTTTTTTCATTACTTTCATCTCTTATCACTTCCGCAAGAAACCTGATACGTTTTCACCTTGTGTGATAATTGTATTCAAGTACAGGGAGGAAGCATTCCATACTACAAGATGAGGATTTTTCTCACCAATGGCCCAGAAGGCTTATCATTTCATTGTATACAGCCCACAACCTTTACACTAGCCAAAACGTAGTGAATGCTGTTTAACTTCAGGAGTCTGCATAAGAAGATTCACTCAAATCCCTGTTTGCACTGCATGTGGCAGAACTGTTTCTCACACAATGATGTTAGTTGAGAGGAGGGAGGAAAGAACGAAGGGATCAAATGAAGAACAAACCCTGACTTAAGAAATAACAATGCAGCCCTTACCTTGCTTCCCTCAGCTTTCGGCTCCTGCTATTGAAAGTGATTCAGAGAGAAGTGTTTAACAATATGGACTGGAACCATTGTTTTAAGGGCCTGAGTAGTTCATGTTAGACTTACAAAATGAATGTTAACTCTACCAGCTTTATACCCGTAACAACCTGGACTTTTCTATCTCTGCTGATTGGCTATTTTTAGTTTTCTTGGAAATAAACCGAAAATACTAAATAAAAAGTATAACTTAACTATCAACTGTAGTGACACATGCATTTTTTCTATGTGTTGTTGAAAAATATTAAGTGTTTGTTGTTGCTCATGGTTAATAACCTGATTATTTGGGAATGAACTTGGCATTTCCTCCCCCGGTAGCCAGTAGCCTTCCTGCTCAATGCCGGCCTTTGAGCCCTTGCAGCCAACCGTGAGGGTCTCGACCACCAGGCCGTCCTTAACAGCCAGGCTCAGCTGTCTGGCAGTCTCCTTAGGGTGCATACTATAAACACGACTCAGGTACCTGCGGGGGTGAGAGGGGAGAAGAAAGGTCACAATTAGTGACAAAGGCTGTATTCAATCCCAGAAGCTCATCCCTTTGTGTGAGTGCAGCAGGTTGAACGGTTGTTTCTAAGTAAAGTAAGAAATCTGTGAAAATGTCCAAAGGTCCTAAAAATCTTTCTTGGCCCATTCCCCATCTTTCCAATAAGTATTGTGGAAACAAGCTCAGTAGTTTTTTCCTAATCCTGCAGACAGGACGAGATACTGTATATTGGTATAATTTAAGTTTCCCAATTTGGGACAGAGCATTTGTTTATTGCTCTCCAAAAACGTGATCAGGGCTACATGTGGTGTTTGAAAATATCAAAGCAATCAAAGGAGGTTTTTAACATCATCTCTCGAGCACCTACATTTCTCAGCGTGGGAGCAAGTGGGATTCAAATAATGGCTCACTGGATTCCCCCCCAACTGCATGCTGACTGGCAGTGAACCTCACCAGGCAAGGTCATGTGTCCTCTACTGTGCCAGACAGCCAGTGAACAGACCATGTCAAGGAGTCAGGTGAGTCTGTATTTACTCCTGAGTCACAAATTTAGGCAGATGGAAGCTCAGACAGGAGGTTTGAAGATGAAGAAAGCAGAGTTGCCATACCAGCCTCTCATTACCAACAAAACATTAACTTGGAAGTAAGATTTCTGTGTACATCTTCCAGTCCTTTCTGGAACTGGTTCTCCCCATCAACCTCATCTGTTCTCCCCTCAGGTTCATATTATTGTGGTGTTCATAAACGATGAAAATTACGTAGGGTTGAAATTAATTATTTTATGTTTTAATAGCTGGTTTTTCAATGAATTGAATTTAAATATTTCCTGTTAGGATTTCTTTGTGGCAAAGATTTGTCTGGTTTCTGTTCTTCATCGGCACAGGTCAGATGAATATACCTTCAGAGGTATCTTACAACAATAAGCTTCTGAAATGATTGTATAATTGGTTTCAAGTCGTCTGACTGCTGTGGCCTCCCTGTACGAGTAAATCACATTAACTCCAAGAGGGGACGGTTAATTACTCCCCTCAGCCTCACTCTGTTTCTACAGAAGCAATCTCAACAACCCTCTTAGCCACCGAGCCTGTTGGTGAAACTAAGCTACAGCGGAATAGGACAGGGCTGAGGTGCTGCAGGGAGAGGGATGGAGGGGGAGAGAGAGAGAGAGGGAGGGATGGAGGGAGAAAGGGAGAGCTACCCGTTGCATGTCGCTGCTTTCTGTTGCCATGACAAGGCACCAGCTCCCAAGGTGCTCGCCAGCTCATCGTACGAGACGTGCCAAGTGTCTCCTCTAGAATCTGCTCCATCCGCCAAATGACCGGGAGTGCGTGAGCAGTGAGGTCTGCCGCAGATGATTGGTCTTCAATTTGCATAGTTTGTACAATGTGAGATTCTCTCCATGGATCAAATCATGATCCGTCATGAGCCCAACCTGCTGCACGTTCTGTCTCCTCCATGTTGGCACATGTGACAGGGACCAAGCGGCGTCATCCATCTTTAAAGTAAAACATTTCTTCCATGATCTGCATAGTGGTCAATTATTAAAGCAGCCAGCTATGACTATATAGAGTCAAGTCCATGTAAAAGGCATGTTTGTGTGTGAAGCCCTTTTCTCTCCTCAGGTAATCACCTGGAACATGTGACTAGGAAGTCATCTACTTTAACAGGCTCAAAGAACGGTCACCTGGATGAAAGGGTAGTGGGTTATTGAAATTAAAAGGTACCACAAACGTTAAATACCAAGCTACTATCCACCCTAGATGTCCAACAAAATGCATTAAGTGGTTTTGCAGCAACAAACAAAATCCAATTCACCTCATTCGTTCTGAGCTGTTTAAATAAAACTCAAGATACAGCTTTGTTTGTTTTTTTATCTCTGCAGACAAACTGAGTGCCAAGAATGAATTATAAAAAAAAAAAATTTAATTAGTGTGAACCAACCCTTTAAAGACTCATTAAACAGTGTGTTGTGAATATATATATATATTATCAGACTGGCAGTATATGCTGTGAACGTACTTGGAGATCCTGTCCATATTTGCGATTTGTTTCTGGTTGCGGATGACCTCAATGGACGCCCACACATACTGGACCACCTTGGGGTCTGCCTGCCTCTTCTTCACCACACGTGACATGATTTCCTTATTCATGACGACTGTGGGGAAACAAAGACAACATTTTAATCAACAGTTGCATGTTGTTTTTCTTCTCATGAATGCAAATATAAAAGGCTTCATCTACACTACTCCATTGATAGTTTTACTGCAGGTATGTTTACGCCCGCCATCTCCACTACTCGGTGTTTGAATATCTTGAAATGCCATTTTACGCAGTCTTAATACTTAAGAAGACGCTTTCATACATCGCAGCCAATCACAAACCAGAAGAATGCTTAGGGCCTTTTTATACGCCAGATTATGTTTGGCTTTCGTGCAGTCGAAGAGGCAGATGATAAGATTTGTCGAGGGAAGATGTTCGTCTTCACACGTTTCTCATGAGCATGTGAACTGTGATTTAGGGTGAAAATAATAACAAGTGACGCACTTGATCCTGGGAGCAAAGCCAACAGGCACAACTCCACTGGTCAGAGTGGAGGATTCTTAAAGGGATGGCTCTACTCAGCAGTATGTCGATAGAGGGGGGGTGAAGTGTTTGAGTCCACAAAACAAAAGAGATCAGCATGTCCACTGGCAGCAGAGTCATGAGATTATGAATTCTGGGATTTGCTGATGTACACAACTAATTGCATTGGATTAAAGTCCCCTCTTCTGTCTCGCGTGTAGCAAGTGTGTGTGTGTGTGTGTGTGTGTGTGTGTGTGTGTGTGGTGGGGGGGTGTCACGGTGCCAGGCCAGCCCCCCCCACTCGATGACAGCAGGACCTGCTCTCCAATAGCCAGCGTGCTCCCCACTCAATTAGGGAAGGTGCGCGTCACGGGAGGTCAATTAAGACACGCTGAGGTTTCACGGCTCCAAACGTAAACAAAGAGACTAACCCGCGCTGCCGTGGACCCCTCGAGCACCCTGACAGCTCCCCAGGGCATCAAACCCACAGCAGCGACCTCACCCCCTGGTTTGAATGCCCATTTAAAACAACTGTGACAGTGAGGGGGTGTCACGGAGAAACCATCAAAAAGCCCGTAGCCCCGCCGGACACGGATGAGATGAGACCCAACGGTCGAGGTGTCCCCGGGGAAGGACACCCCGCGTGTCCACCATGTGACACAAACCTCCACGAGCAAGCTGTGACTTAGAAGACACACGAGACACACCTGGTGACAAAGAGTCGAGCAGGGCCACGGGCTCTGCCAGGGGACTAGCTCCATGTAGCTAGCGACTAGCAAGCTAGCTAACATCAAAAGCGTAACCAGACGAGGGGGGGGGGGGTTGTCCGTCCCTGTGTCACTTACACCGGACAGTCGGTGACGTTTTCGTATATTTAATTAAAACATAAAAACCCAAACACGCACTGGAGGTTAATGAGCGACTGGCACGCAGGCTGTCGCGGTGCGCTCATTCGTGAGCGATGCTAGCGGGCTGCTACGTCGCTAGCCTCCGCTGGCGGACCAGAGAACTTCGCCAACTTGACAGCGAACACAAACAAGAACCACAACCGCGACGACGACTCGTTAGTACCGGGGGCACGCGCGGGACTCTGCCCGCCGCTGCGAGGGACCGTTAGCTAACTGGCTAACTGGCTAACTGCTCGTTTGTTTTGGAGGGCGCCATGTTCACGGTCCTCCATCACGGGATAAGCTAGGGCTATGCTAGGCTAACGGTGCTAGCTCCCGTAGTTGCTGGGCTAGCTAGCCCCGCCGGAGCTCGTGAGCGGTACAATAGAATAACGGAGAGAAGTGGAACCCACCTTGGTCACGGGGTCACCGACACGCGGCTCTGCAGGGAACCCGTGAAGGACGAGAGGCGAGGCCGCTTACATCGGTGCTCCTCGGGCTCGTTGAGGCTGCGGAAGGCGGAGTGTGTGTCTGTGTGTGTGTCGTGTGGCAGCCGGCCACAGGGCAGCAGCGGCTGGGAGGTAAACACACCCGACTGGGCCGAGCCACAGGGAGAGCTCCAGCGGGGGAGTCCGACTCGCAGCAGCCGACAGCCCGGCACGCAGCAACCGTGGCCACGCCGCCGATCCTACACGTCACAGGCCGACTCGCTGGTTGTGTGGGAAGTGGCGCTGTGCATGGGCGGATGAACCACCAAGGAGGGCCCCGGGGCAGGACCTCCACCGAACATCCTTCTGCCAATATTGCTGCTTTCGGACATTCACTGAGCTCCGGGGACTCTCCGCAGGTTCTCCGGAGGGAGGCGTGTGGATGTGGGGTTGGGAACCTTCAGTTTCTCCGCCCGGCCCCCCCTGTAGAAATGCCACGTTCCGTTACACCGCGGTGCTTTCGACCACCGAGCAGCAGGTTGCAGCTGGAGCGCCCCCTAGTGTTGACATTTCAACTCAGGAGGTCAGGGAAACCTCGCCACCCCTGATTTGGAAATCCAGGAGGACCCCTGTGCAGAGATGGGCAAAAATACATAATATTTTGATACCCCTCAAATTAATGTATTAAGATAAAATACTGGTGCCACAAAATGTAACAAAATACAATACATGTATTTTCTATTTAAAATATAGGAAATACTTTTTCTTGATTTTCCGTTTTCTCAATTTGGTATAGCAGAGATTTCAGGTTTGGGCTAAATAATGTACACAAAGCTCTGGTGAACCCCACAAAAAGGAAGAACAGTCACAGAATGTCAGTGTAACTAAGCAAAGCTATTAAAAGACAAAAACTTGATTGATGATGTATATATATATTTTTATTGATGGGACTTAACAGCCCATAAACTTTGGCTGTGTATCAACAAGAGAAATGGTTTAATCCAACATGGCAAAACTCAGCAGAAAGTCCAGAGAGGTTGTAAGAAGAAGAAGAAAAACCCAGCGGGGGGGATTCATTCACAGCGAGCAACTGGGCGCGTGAATGACGCCCAACACGCAACAGATGCAACAATGAAAACAAATATCTCCGGATATCTTTTGTCTGTTTTGTAGTGTCGATTAGTTTTGTATTGATAAGTCAGTTTTTTGTAAACAGATAATATTTTTATTGTGAACATTCGTGTCCCAAATATAATGTTTCATAAGATTTGCTGCCAATAAAATTGTTATTTAATTCATTTATTTGATCAAAAGATGAAGACATTTTTTCCCAATGTTCTTGTTTTCAACAATTTGTCAATATTGATTATTGATTGTGAGCATTTTAAATTGATTAATCAATTCAGATATTTCTTTGGACTATTTGTTAAACTGAGCAGTCGAGTGTCAGATGTATTAACATTTAGGAGCAGTTGAAATCCATGTGGAATTTCTAGTTTATTACCACTGATGCACACAGTTAACAAGTGAATACAATCAGAATTTACATGATACAAATATAAATATATATTAAACCTAATTTCACATCAGAACATCAGAACATGAAGTTACAAAAAAGATGATTGATTGATGATTGAACTGATGAAATCAATCACTGAATAAGTTGCAGCCCTAAAAACAAAGTCCCCCGACTATACACTTACTGCTTTTTCAAGACAACAACCAAATAAGCACATTAACAATTCTTCAACGGAAAACACAAATAAAGACTTAAACCACTTTAAAGAAGCAAACAATGAAAACAAATGCTCATGTCGGGGATTATTATTATTAAAAGTGATGTCACGTATTTCACCTTTTCAGCTCAGGAGGTGGAGAAGAAAACAAAGCTGGAAAACTGAAACAATGCAGTAATTTTAACACACAGTATTAAAAAAATAAGACAAAAAACACACTATAGATGTTTCCACATGGACATGTGGACGGGACATGCACCCACACGACATGTTAGAATGTTTCATAGAGCCAGGCTGTGACAGAGTCCAGCCTGACACATGAAAGTTGTGTGCACAACATAAACCACAGGGTGTGGTCCACAAAACAAAGGCGCCCTCTTGTGGTGGTGCATCAGTTTTCAGATTGCACTTGTTCTGCAAGGAGAAATGTGAAAGCTTCACCCAAGCTTCTGCAGCTTGAAGGAACGAGCAGTGATATGCAACATGAGTCCAGATCAACAAACTGAAACATCAACACAAGGACCAATGAGAGGACGTCATAGTGCCGCCTGTCAGGAATGATTGACAGCTGATCTCTGTGCGGAGCAGAAACGTCACCACGACGAACTGTGATCAACAAACATGGAGACAAGAGAAGTTAAAGATTTAAACACAGATTCTAAATCACTGCTTTTAATGACTCGAGTCTATTTAAGTTTACAGAACTCAGCTGTGGATCCAGGATAATGACAAACCATAACTCCAGCACAGAGAGGCTGAGTGAATGTGGTCTGGACTCTGTGGAGGAGAGTCATGGTGTCAGAGACTGTGTAGAAGGACAGAACACCTGCACTGTGATCCAGGTACACTCCTACTCTGGAGGACACAGGACCTGACACTGGAGTCCTGATGCTGTTGTAATGAAAGTTATAACTGTTTCTATAACAATATAATGACCAAGATTTATCATTGAATCCAAATTCACAGTCATCTGAGTTTCCTGCTCTGCTGATGTTCTTGTATGTGACTGCTACATCAACTCCTCCATACACCCCACGCTCCACCTCCACCTCCCAGTAACAACGTCCAGTCAGACTCTCTCTACTCAGGACCTGATGACAACCAGTGAATCTGTCTGGGTGATTAGAATAAGACTGATCTTCACTCATACTTGTTACTTTTCTGTTTCCCTCAGATAATAACAGATGTCTGAATGCTGTGTTTGGATCCAGTGTGATTTCCTGTGAATATCTTAAGAAGTCAGCTCTGGTCTCTGGTTCTGGTTGTGGCAGTAAAACATCCACTTGAGACACAATCTGTAAAACCTCTGTCTCTGTCTCACTCAGAATGTCCTGTAGTCGACCTCTGACCTGGGACACAGCTGCTGTCACGTCCTCAAAGTTCCTCAGAGGACGGATCCTGAAGCTGGATGAGTGTGTAGATCCACTGAGTGGTGACAGTGAGGGGTAGTTGTGTAGAAACTGGTTGTGATCTTCTGTGTCTGAGAGCTGCTTCAGTTCATGGTCTTTCCTCTTCAGCTCAGTGATCTCCTGCTCCAGTCTCTCCTGAAGCTCTCTGACTCGACTCACTTCAGTTTCCTGCTGGGATCTGATCTGCTGCTTCACATCAGAGCTTCTTTTCTCCAGCAGACGGATCATCTCAGTGAAGATCTCCTCACTGTCCTCCACTGCTTTATCAGCAGAGCCATTGAGGGCCTCCTCCTCCTGTTGAAGCAGCTTCACGTCTTTCTCTGTGTCCTGGACTCTCTGCTGGATTGTTTGTCTCCTCAGCCCGAGCTCTCTCTGCCTCTCAGTCCTTTCTGCTGCAGCTGACACTGTGTCGTGGTCTTTATGTTCCTCCACAGAGCAGAGATAACAGATACACTGCTGATCAGTGCGGCAGAACATCTTCATCACCTCGTCGTGACGAGAGCAGATGTTCTCCTGGAGCTTCTCCGAGGGCTCCACCAGCTTGTGCTTCTTCAATGGAGCTGACTGAAGGTGAGGCTGGAGGTGTTTTTCACAATAAGAGGCCAAACAAACCAAACAGGACTTGAGAGCTTTCAGTTTTCTCCCAGTGCAGACATCACAGGCCACATCTTCAGGTCCAGCATAGCAGTGATCAGCAGGAGCAGCTTGGAGTCCAGTCTTCTTCAGCTCATCCACTAAAGCAGCTAACATGGTGCTTTTCTCCAGGACAGGTCTCGGTGTGAATGTCTGTCTACACTGAGGACAGCTGTAGCTTCCTCTCTCCTCCCCTTTGTCCCAGTGGTTGTTAATACAGCTCTTACAGTAGCTGTGTCCACAACCAGTGGTCACCGGATCCTTCAGTAGATCCAAACAGATCGGACAGCAGAACGTTTCCTGCTCCAGTTGAAATTCTCTCTGCTCCATTTCATTCCTCAGTGACAATGACAGATGACAGATGAGTTTCACTGTGTTAGTTTGAGCTCCGGTCTGTGTCTCTGCAGTGAATGAGGTCTGTCAGCTCTGACACTTCAGCCTTGCTGGGTCCACCCATCTTTGAAATGTACATGTGATGGGAAGAGAATGAGGATATATATATGGACAGAATAGAACTGGGTGTGTACGAATATGGAGGCTTATCAAGCTTTTCCAGATTCCAGTAAGAGGAGCAGCACTTTACAACATAGAACTGGTAAAACAAACCTGGGTTTGTTGATGACTTTGTTCCTCAATTTGAGTTACATTTGAAAACATAAACAAACTGTGTCATATTATATAAGAGTCTGCTACAGATGCTTGATTTTAGTTTTTTCTTGAAATATAGTTTTAAAATGTTTAACCGTTTAGAAGTGAGACAAAAAAAAGCAGGGGACCCCCCGCTGGGTTCACAGCGAGCGACTGGGCGGGTCCAACACGCAACAGATGCAATGATGAAAACAAAAAGAAAACAAATATCTCCGGATGAAAAAGTGAAGCCACACGTTGAAGTGTATTTTCTTTGTGCTTCTAATTACGGCATTGTCGTCTGTTTTGTAGAGTCGATTAGTTTTGTATTGATAAGTCATTTTTTTTGTACACAGAGAATATATTAATTTTGTATCAGAATCAGAATCAGAAGTATTTTATTGCCAAGTAGGTTTACACCTACAAGGAATTTGCTCTGGTTGTTGGTGCTTACAATGAACATAGAAACATAAAAACACAATAAATATAACATACATAGGAAAAGCAATACAAATATAAAACCATTATATATTTACTCACTATTTACTTCTTATTTACTCACTTTTTTCCAATATTTATACAAAGTAACATTTATTTTGACCTAAACATTTCTGAATAAAAATATATAAAAGATAAAAAAAATAAAAAGTGAAGTAAAAAGTGAAATGCAAAATGCAAAACAGTGAACAGTGTCAGATTGCAATATGCAATGTAATGCAGTATAATATAAAATGATATAATGTGTTAATTTAACCCATCCTTGAGGTGTGGGGGCGGAATAGAAGTCCGAGTCAGGTGGGGGTCCTGGGCCTTGTTGATAAGGCCAACTGCAGCCGGGAAGAAGCTGGTCTTGTGGCGGGAGGTTTTGATCCTGATGGACCGCAGCCTCCTGCCCGAGGTAAGAACCTCAAAGAGTTTGTGACCCGGGTGGGAGGGATCAGCCACAATCTTACCTGCACGCCTCAGGGTAGAAGTGCACCATCATTATCTTTGGCAGGTTGAATTTCTTCAGCTGCCGCATGAAGTTCATCCTCTGTTGACCTCTTTTGGTGAGGGAGCTGATGTTCAGCTTCCATTTGAGGTCCTCGGAGATGATGGTGCCATTCGTGTCCCAAATATAATGTTTCATAACATTTGCTGCCAGTGGTCTGGACATTTCTTTTCCCTCAGCTTTAATGGACACAACGCAGAGTCCAGGGACAGTGGGGGGGTCGTGACCTGGATCCACACAGACTGGTTCGTCTCTGGAGCTGTGGACCAGTAGCAGCTTGGCTCCCAGAGGCTGCTTCACGTGTGTTCATTTACTTTCTGTTATTGCATTGAATGGATATGGTGAACAGGGTCGGTGTTCACATGTGAACCGATATCAGTAAAAACAACAGAACTTTTGAACTCAGTCAATGTGTGGAGAGCTGGAAAAGATGGCGCGCTCGGTTTGGCTTGATTTTACATTCACTGATAAACGGTTCATGTTCAACTGAAATAGTGTTTTATAAGATGGTGGAAATGAAAAATGAATGAGGACCAAGTTCCAGCTGATAGTATCAACTTCTCTGTCTGAAGGTGAGTTAACCTGTTCGAGGGCAGTACCCCGAGGGAGCCGTCCAGGTGCGCTGTTTTACCGATCAGCGTCAAACATTGTTATTTACAGAACTGCGTCGTACAGCTAGGTACTAATGCAACATATCGTTAGAAAGCTAAGATTATTCTGATTCCACTGATGTAAACCATTTCAAGATCCGATCACCACAGCCGGTACAATCAACGTCCCAGTCAGACCGGAAGTGGAAAAATAATTATGTTTGCATGTAAACAAAGCTCTCAAAATGGTGGATAGCCATATCCTATTGGTTCAAGTGAGCTGTCAATCTAAACTTGACCCAATCGGAGCTGGCATGGGCTGGCATGGGCTGTCCACAGCCTGCAATAGCCAACGAAGCACCTTGTTGTTGGAAAGAGCCTGCCCCTCTTCTGACGTGTAAAGGCTGAGCCGATTGCTACCGACTGTTCTGATGACTGGCGTATCGTTTAGCCAATGAATTTCCCCAAAATAATGATGTGCTGTTTGACGGGGGAAAAAAAGTTGACACCGAGCAAATCACTGCACAACAGTGTCCAGCTGGTCCCAGAGCTTTGTGCGTTAGTGTTTCGTCCCCGTCGTGAATACTACATGTTGCTAAAATATATGAAAGATGTTTATTGGTTAAAATTTTAAACCATATGACCGGTTTTGTCTCTTTTATAAAAAAGTATGATTTTGAGTGTAAAATTAGCCTTTTTAACCTGGTTGGTCCCATGGTTACAAAGGGTCATTTGGAGTCTCCATATATACGACCCTGCTATCACCAACAACCCAACCCCCTTCTCACTGCCCCGCCCCGACACACACACACACACACACACACACACACACACACACACAGACACAGACACACACAGATCTTAAATCTCCCCTTAGCATATTTAAGGTTGTTAAAATCATTTTAAGTCACTGTCCTACACATATATTTCTGTATCTGTTTGTTGTGTTTCTTCATTGAAGCTACAATTTTCTAAATACTACACCTTCTGATAAAGATGTACATTATTTAAATGCATGCATTAGATATGTGTGTATACACTAATTGTATGTGTATATTTCTTCATACAGGGCATATATTCTGAGCGCACACACACACACACGCAAACCCATCCAGTTTCACGTCTTAAATCTACCCTTAGCATATTTAAGGTTGTTAAAATCATTTTAAGTCACTGTCCTACACATATATTTCTTTATCTGTTTGTTGTGTTTCTTCATTGAAGCTACAATTTTCAAACTACTACACCTTCTGCTAAAGATGTACATCATTTAAATACATGCATTAGATATGTGTGTATACACTATATAATTGTATGTTTATATTTATTCTTAGAGGGCATATATTCTGAGCGCACACACGCACACACAGATCGTGGAGGGGCTACAGCTCTGGATGCTAACACTGCTGCAACTTTTACTGCGAAATGCACTTAAAACCCCGGGTATGAGTTTATTGAGCAACGGAGATGGCAACGAGCTAATGGTGACCGGCACCGGTGTGTGCAGCTTGGGGTGTGTGGAGCAAATCTGTACGGGCCACAAAAGTTATAAGGCGCAGCTCTCTCCCCCCCTCCTCCTCCTCTGCTTCGCCGCCCGGGCATCACAGGAGAGGTTGTCCGCTGAGCGGGCGCCAAAGCACGGGTACAATGCAGCCGGAGACTGGGACTGCAGTTAAGTGAGCCGTCAACTGGGAAGCCAGCCGCCACTCGGGTTTTTGTTGCGCGTCTACTACTGCCTCATACGGTAAAGTGGTAAAGCCGTTTCACCCAACCATGCTGTTTTACCGTAAAGCCACAAGTAGACGCGCAACAAAAAACACGTTCCGGTGCTATTTTATAACAAAGCTCCACAAACAGCTGTTTTAAATTATACCTGCTGTTTCAACCGGGCAAAACACACAGAAGCAACGACTCGGGTTAGCAACGGCCGGGTTCCACATGCAATACTGCTGTAAAAATGAGGCTAACGCCAGCTAGCTTACATGTCACCGTCAATTACCAAACAAAACAACAGCTTTTCTAGCTGAAGACACTCACTGCGACACGAGACATGCACTTTCAACGCTCCCCTGTCTGTGGGGAGATCAGTCAGGCGGCTGCTGCCAACCGTAAACAAACACCGACAGGTCTACCAGAAGCGAGGAGCCCGAGCTGAGGAGGGGGCTTTGTCATGTGACTTACCCCGACGCAGGCTCTGCTTCTCGGCCAGATCTCCGCCTCTCACCCCGCTCACCGGCTGGTTAGTGTCCCCCCTCGGCTAGCTTCCCAGCTAACACCCGCAGCCTCGAGCTGAGGAGGGTGCTGTGGCTTGTAAGGTAACCCGGTCTCCTCCTCCACCAGATCTCCGCCTCCAGGAGGCTATGCCATGTAGACCGACTGTGACGTCAATTCTGGTCGTATTCCCATTCGACGCACTCTATGGTATATTTTCTTACATAGAAGAACCACAACAAATTGCAGGAGTTGTTTTTTTTCAGAGTTTTTGGGACGGTAGACATGCCCGATACCCACACTAACGTGTAGAAGCAGTACAAAAGTGGATTTTTCATAATATGTCCCCTTTAAAAATTACTTTCAACCCAACATCTGTGTTTTTTACAGATTACTAAGAAATCAACCAGTTCTCTGAAGCTCAACAATTAGAGGGTTTATTGTTCATTCAATTGATACAAATTTACTTATTTTATTATAAATGATCACAAATTATAATTTTATCTTTACTTAATCAAAAGATGTAAAAGAATTGAATAAAAATTAAAATAGCCTCAGCTTCTTAAATCTGAAGATTTCCAATGTTCTTATTTAAAAAAAATTGTCAATATTGATTATTGATTGTGAGCATTTTAAATTGATTAATCAATTCAGATATTTCTTTGGACTATTTGTTAAACTGAACAGTCAAGGGTCAGATGCATTAACGTTTAGGAACAGTCAAAATCCATATTGAATTACCACTGATGCACACAGTTAGCAAGTTAATACAATCATAATTGCAAGTAGATTATATAAAACATAATTTCACATCAGAAAATCTGAACATTAAATTACACAAGAAAATGTCAAACGTCCTCTGGTACCACCGTCTCAAAGGTGAGGGGTCTTCTTTTTCCAAAAATATCTAAACTAAACAGTCATGAGCATTATGGAACCCTGTCTTGTACTATAGAGCTGATTGATTGATTGATTGATTGATTGATTGATTGATTGATTGATTGATTGATTGATGATTGAACTGATGAAATCAATCACTGAATAAGTTGCAGCCCTAAAAACAAAGTCCCCCGACTATACACTTACTGCTTTTTCAACACAGAAACCAAATAAGCACATTAACAATTCTTCAACTGAAAACACAAATAAAGACTTAAAGCCACTTTAAAGAAGCAAACAATGAAAACAAATGCTCATGTCGGGGATTTTCTTTTTTAAAAGTGCAGTTACATATTTCACCTTTTGGGTTATTCACATCATTCTGAAAAACCCAAGAAAAGCTTCATTTGGATAACCTCTGCAGCGCGGCTGTTTTCAGATTGCACTTGTTCTGCAAGGAGAAATGTGAAAGCTTCACCCAAGCTTCTGCAGCTTAAAGCAACGAGCAGTGAGATGCAACATGGATCCAGCTCAACGAACTGAAACATCAACACAACGACCAATGAGAGGACGTCATAGTGCTGCCCGTCAGGAATGATTGACAGCTGATCTCTGTGCGGAGCAGAAACGTCACCACGAAGAACTTTGATCAACAAACATGGAGACAAAAGAAAATAAAGATTTACACACAGAATCTGAATCACTGCTTTTAATGGCTCGAGTCTATTTGAGTTTACAGAACTCAGCTGTGGATCCATCATAATAAACCCTAACTCCAGCATAGAGAGGCTGAGTGAATGTGGTCTGGACTCTGTGGAGGAGAGTCATGGTGTCAGAGACGCTGTAGAAGGACAGAACACCTGCACTGTGATCCAGGTACACTCCTACTCTGGAGGACACAGGACCTGACACTGGAGTCCTGATGCTGTTGTAATGAAAGTTATAACTGTTTCTATAACAATATAATGACCAAGATTTATCATTGAATCCAAATTCACATTCAGGTGAGTCTCCTGCTCTGCTGATGTTCTTGTATGTGACTGCTATACCAACTCCTCCATACACCCCACGCTCCACCTCCACCTCCCAGTAACAACGTCCAGTCAGACTCTCTCTACTCAGGACCTGAGGCCAATAAGTAAATCTGTCTGGGTGATTAGAATAAGACTTTTTTTTTCTCTTACATGTTACTTTTCTGTTTCTCTCAGATAATAACAGATATTTGTATGCTGTGTTTGGATCCAGTGTGATTTCCTGTGAATATCTTAAGAGGTTAGCTCTGGTCTCTGGTTGTGGCAGTAAAACATCCACTTGAGACACAATCTGTAAAATCTCTGTCTCTGTCTCACTCAGAATGTCCTGTAGTCGACCTCTGACCTGGGACACAGCTGCTGTCACGTCCTCAAAGTACCTCAGAGGACGGGTCCTGAAGCTGGATGAGTGTGTAGATCCACTGAGTGGTGACAGTGAGGGGTAGTTGTGTAGAAACTGGTTGTGATCCTCTGTGTCTGAGAGCTGCTTCACTTCCTGGTCTTTCCTCTTCAGCTCAGTGATCTCCTGCTCCAGTCTCTCCTGAAGCTCTCTGACTCGACTCACTTCAGTTTCCTGCTGGGATCTGATCTGCTGCTTCACATCAGAGCTTCTTTTCTCCAGCAGACGGATCATCTCAGTGAAGATCTCCTCACTGTCCTCCACTGCTTTATCAGCAGAGCCATTGATGTCCTTCTCCTCCTGTTGAAGCAGCTTCACGTCTTTCTCTGTGTCCTGGACTCTCTGCTGGATGGTTTGTCTCCTCAGCCCGAGCTCTCTCTGCCTCTCAGTCCTTTCTGCTGCAGCTGACACTGTGTCGTGGTCTTTATGTTCCTCCACAGAGCAGAGATAACAGATACACTGCTGATCAGTGCGGCAGAACATCTTCATCACCTCATTGTGACGAGAGCAGATGTTCTCCTGGAGCTTCTCCGAGGGCTCCACCAGCTTGTGCTTCTTCAATGGAGCTGACTGAAGGTGAGGCTGGAGGTGTTTTTCACAATAAGATACCAAACAAACCAAACAGGACTTGAGAGCTTTCAATTTTCTCCCAGTGCAGACATCACAGACCACATCTTCAGGTCCAGCATAGCAGTGATCAGCAGGAGCAGCTTGGAGTCCAGTCTTCTTCAGCTCCTCCACTAAAGCAGCTAACATGGTGTTTTTCACCAGGACAGGCCTCGGTGTGAAGGTCTCTCTACACTGAGGACAGCTGTAGCTTTCTCTCTCCTCCCCATTGTCCCAGTGGGTGTTAATACAGCTCTTACAGTAGCTGTGTCCACAGCCAGTAGTCACCGGATCCTTCAGTAGATCCAGACAGATCGGACAGCAGAACGTTTCCTGCTCCAGTTGAAATTCTCTCTGAGCCATCTCACCGTCCTGGATCTCAGTTTCCCTTTAACTGACAAAAGTTGTATCAAGATCCGAACTCTGTTGTTGTCGTTGCCTCTCAGCTCCTGAACTTCACCTCATTTCACTCTCACTTCACTTATAACAGCAGCTCGGTGAAGGGGCCGGAGCAAGTTAATGTTTAGTCGTAATAAAACTTGTTGTGTTTGCATTGAGGAGCCAATGATAAGCTTTGCTTCCTCCCAGGATGTTCAGGGTGTGTTTCATTACCACTGATAACATGAAAAAGTCCACATCATTCGACAGTTCTCCACAGAACTTAATGACTTTCACAGGTCAAAGTTCTCCAAAGTATAATTCCACGTGACGCCACAGATCTCTGCTCCTTCTGCTCTCGTTCACTTCCTGCAGTGACATATCTTCCACAGTGTTTCTTGTCTTTGACATCAATCATCATGACGGTGATTATCATAGTTTTACATTTTACTGCCGGGGAACTCCCAGCAGTATTTATTTTTAAGGAAACTGAATCTTATAATAAACTAGTCATCAAATAAACAAAATAGCTCCCTGAAGTTTAATACAATAAATAAAACCAGTACAACTTTGTTCTGAAACTTGAGTTCGATCAGTACTCCCAGTTCAGCAGCACCACATTGTGCAGAAAGCAGAGCTACACAGCCAGTTTATTCAGGACAAACATTTTTGCGACACTTCCTGTTACCTACCTGTTTCAAAATAAAAACACTCCAGTGATTCTGTTGACTGAATCCATTCATTTGTTTTTAAAAGGTTTTTATTTTGAAATGTGTGCAGCACCGGCTTCATACAGTAAAGTGCTGATATTTATTTGAGTTAAACAATATTGAGGTGTATTGGAAGTGATTTAAACTTGTGTGGCTTCACTGTTATCAACACACATTTACATGACTCGCAGCAAATGAGAGCAGAGAGAATCAACTGCAAAAGTTGTCACAGGCTGTGCTACCACTAGGGGGCGAAAGATCTCCACTTCAACATGTCAGTGTGGGGGGGGGGGGCAGACTCCGTGTTTGCTGATGTGACAGGTTTTTGTGTTGGGTCGTTGTCTGTTCAATGTGTGCAGACGCTGATGAATCTGAAATATTTCGTTTTCAGTGACTGAGCTGAAACCAGAAAGAAATGAAGAGGAAATCCAGCAGCTGCTGAATCTCAGTGGAAATGGAAACCTGCAGAATTGAGGCTCGAATATGAGACTGTAAATAAAGATGGACGACATGACAGCTCCTCAACAGTGAAGCAGAATCCTCTTGACCTCTAGATTGTTGTGTTCACACTGATGTGTGTTCAAGTGTGTTGATAAGTTTGGTTTTAATTAGTTATTTGATGATATAGAAACTTTGTGAAAAGTCATGATTGACAGATGAGATTGAAAGTGAAGAATCTGTTGTTACCATTGACGTGATTGACAACCTCGTTGTGAGTCCCTGGCACCACTGCTACAGGACACTGGTTATCTATTTATTAAAAGTTTATTAATAAGATAAGATGATAAGATGAACAGTTCTCATGACATATGAGACACAGAGAGACTTCTGGAATTAATATGCAACAAGTGCTGGAGGCTCATGTCTGGATCTGGATCTGTTTTACCGTCGGACTCTGTGGTTTGTGTGAGTTCAGTTTTTGTGATAAATACTCCAGCACTCACTGGGCTTATTAGCAGGATATGAAAATGCCACTGCTGATATCCTGGTGATTAATTTGTATGTCAACGAAGCCTCTGTTGTTCACTTTACATTTCCTGGAGATTTTTCTTTCTGTAGACCCCCCCACCTCTCACCGTGTGTCTGAGAAACTGTCCAGGTCTCCCCTTGGCTCAAATTAAAATTCCATTTCAGCCTCCAATATTTCACCATTTACATAAATAAAAAGTGGAGCTGGTTCCTCTGGTGCCCGTTCAGGAGGAAGACTCTGGTTCATGTGTCCAATCATTCAAAGTGGAGTTTCCAGCCTGGTCAGTGTTTCATGTTGCCCCTGCAGAGCCAAGCAAGAACACCAGGCTCCTATTTTCAATCAATAGTGTCATAACAGGAAAGTGGGATACTAGTCTACAAGAGAGCCTTCTTCCTGTTAAGACATGAGGCTCATTAACCTCACTTTCATTTTCAGCGACTCGCACTCATACCCTGCTCTGAGACATGCACTCAACTCCAGAGACGTTATGTGTGTGAGAAAGCAAACGTCTCTGTGAACTCCTCAGGACTCTCTGCAGAGTTTCTCCTGCCAGCCGCCTCGTGAAAACTGTCCGAATGAGTCAATGTGAGATCACAGCAGGAGGTCCTCCGCTAGATTCACAAATAAAAACAACAATAAACACTTGTAGTGAACGGGTCTAATCGAGAATCGAAGACAAACGCCACAGAGAGTCTGGACTCAATTCTGCAGACATCCACTGGAGATCATGTCTGAAAACTACCTTTCTGTTTAGTGGGTTGTCCTCTTTAATAATTCATTGTTTAATTGTTAAAATCACATCCAGAAATGTCTCTCCTGGAGTTAGTGGAGACCACAACCGGAGCAAAAAGAGCAGGAATATTAGACACTACTCCAAATGAGCCACATGTTGTTCTGTAACTGCTCACAACACCTTCTTCCCAGTCAAGGGGAACGCTGTCAGACTCTGTGGGCATCAACAATGGCTCTGGACTCCATTGGCCAAGCTGAAAACTCACAGGCTATGTTCCATTCCACGCTGACACACTTTCAGGAACATCCAAGCCGACTGAGCCTTTGTTTTCCATAAATCCATCGGATGTGGCGCTGGTAACGAAGCAGTTGTCTGCAGAGCCACGTCTGATCAAATGTATATTTCATAGCTGCATCTCAAATTGACCCACTGGAGACCCACCTGTTAATGAAGTAGAGAAAAGATCTTAAACTCAACATTTTAAGATTGTAGGATCCAGAATCAATCAATCAACCATCCCCAGGAAACATGACAGTGACTCATGGATAGCAGCAGCGATGAGCACCTCAGCTTATTATACCTCAGATTCAAACATTACTCAAAGGCCTAACAGGGTTTATCCATATTTATGGCTTCCTGCCTGCCGTTTTATTGGCCCCCTCCTGCCTCCCTGCTGTAACACATGAAGGAGCTGCCCAATAAAACTGGCAGCAGCTCAGATAAACACCTGCACCGGGATCAGAGAGGTTGTAACTCGATTGCAGAGTGAACGCGTCTGACTCGGTGCGGTGGTACCGTCACCAGAGTGTTCTGTTAAAAGGATTTAGAGAGCAGCACGTTAGGAGCAGCTTTCAAAAAACAAAGCCAGGACTGGTTGGAGGTTCTCAGGAGCTGGTTCCACCTCGACTCAAGGACTGGGAGAGGACGTGCACTCGTAATTCCTCTATGCAATCTGTGAGTTAACTAGAGTTGCACCACATATTCCCACAAAGGCTCCAGCATTTGGCTTCATAGCACCACAGAATGGCCTTTTCATTCAGCTCATCAGAAGATCATACAAAGGGCTCGACTGCTGTGTAGGATCCGTACTGAACCCATTAATTACAGAACACGGGGTCTTGTTCCCGGGACATGGCCGTCAAGCTCAGTGACCTGTGAGCTTTTGGAGCTGATGGCATGTTCCCAGCCGGTTTACATGCCTCAGAGACATGTTAGCAGATTACTCAGTGTGCACACCGTGACAAATGGTCACGGTGGAGATGTGGTCATCACACAATGAGTCAGTTCTGTGAAGCAGCAGCTAGTCCCTCACTGCTGGTGGTGAGTCTCTGTGTTTACTGAAGGGGAAACAGCTCTTTTATTAGAGGAGGCGGACAATCAGGACACTTGATGGTAGTGAAAATAGCTCGGGAACTTTGTCTGGACTCATTATAACATAGTTTAAATTGAACACAGTTTAAGGTTGATCATATTAATTGGTTCCATTACGCTACATTTCAATTAGCTGAGGGAACAAACCCAGAACAACAAGAATCAAGTCACTACAATCTGCTTCAAAATATCCAAACTACAAAGTGCTACATGTAAGTTCAGCAAGGACATTTTTAAATTATTGATTATTATTTGTTTTAATACATATTTTAATTTTTTAATTTTATCCAAAGTGTAGCAGGAAGAGATGTGTGTTTAGTCTACGGCGGTGAGATGTGTAGACTTTCCTGATGTCGTTGGGGAGCTTTAAGAACAAAGGACCTTGTTAACATCTACAACACAATTTGTGATTTGTGAATATTGGCGGCAAAAATACAATTTTATTGATGACGAATCATCCCTGGTCTCATCCAACATGTGATCAGTATCTTCATCCAACGCTCAGCAGGAAAAGAAGAACAAGTAGATTTGCCCAAAGTATTATTTTTGATCGGGTGTGACTTTATTTCTCCTTAATCGAAGGAGACAAGTTTTAACTCTGGGGCTTGTGTCAAAACTTCAAAATCACAACAGAAGTCACAGATTTCAGCGTTACATGTCAGTGTTGAAACAGCAGTGAGGCTGGCTGGATTCTTGTGTCACTCTTAGTTAGAGTCACACACACACACACACACACACACACACACACACATACACACACACACATACACACACACACACACACACATACACACACACACACACACTGCTGGCTGACACATGAAAGAATCTTTTTTCCTCTGATTATTGAAGCTCCCTCTGAGGTTCCTCACAGCAAATGAGTGTCGCAGCAGGAAGCTCTCAGAAGAGAGGAGGATATTCTCTGTGGAAAGACGTGTCCTGTAAACTGTATGAAAATGCCTTTGAGTGCGTGTGTGTGTGTCTGTGTGTGTGTGTGTGTATGTGCGTATGTGACTTTTCAATGATACTCGTTACATTAATGCAGCTGAGGTTTGACTTTTTATTTTTAGTAAAACTTTTATACTCGGACACAAATACTCCAGTCATGGGGCTCTATCCTCTATTTTTCAGTTCCTACCTTAGAACTACAAACATGTATGTATATATATATATATTTATATATATATTTGTATTTTTTCATAAAAGATCAAATGTCTCTGTCACCCATTCACTTAATTTCTTCTTTAAAATCTTTTCAATTTGTTCCGAAGACTTTTCCAATGTCAGATTCACGACTGAAGACTTGTTCTCATCTGTTTTCTAATGTTGATGAATGCCACGTCTTCGTAAATTGACAGCCTGACCCAGTTTTCCTCAATTAGCACAGGTCTGACCCACCAATGCCCATAAAAGAACATGAGACTGCCGTGTGCACAGGAATCACAGAAACTGCAATAGAACATTCAAGATGCCAGGAATGATTGAACAAATCTAAAAACGGTGCTCAAAGAAAAGTAATAACACTTTCATCTGCTCGGGTACATTTATTTTCCAAAGACACTGTAAAGATACTGTGGTCCACATCCATAGGTTTACTTCCCCTTGATCAGAGGACATTCTGTTCGGGTTGCAAAAGCCTGAAAAGATGGAGGAAAAGGAGGAGACGGGTTTGTGGACACGGTGAAAGTCATCAAAGGCTCAGAAGAGCAGAAAATGAAGTTGACTTTCATTTGAATAGACTTGTTAGAACTTGCAGCTCGGCTCCGTCAGGCTGAATGAGTGACAGCTCACTCAGCCTCTCGCCGGCCGTCGGTGTCCTCGGAACCTTCAGTGACTTCAAGCCTCCACCGGCCTCCAACCGCCCTGTCAGTCCTATCAACCGGTCACCCTACACAAACAGTCACCATGACTTCCCCTCGGAGCTTCAATCAGAGTGGGACCACATGCAAGTGACAGGTAGAGGACACATCAGGGAGAGGGGCAGGAAGCCACTGCAGCAGAAACACCAGCTGGGATGTTGTTTATGAAAGAAATCAGGGTCTTGACAGAACTTAATGGATTTCACTTTGTTTCATTGACCACAGATTTGTCCGAGCAACGATCTAAGTGCAAACGCACAATCCAAGCACAAGCAGAGGCTATTTGAGGGATTTGCGAAACCTTATGAAATCTGAACATGAAATCAATAATCCCTCCTGTCAAACTGAAGGCCACACTTTTGAATTAAGATAGGATGTTTGTCGCACACAGCTGAAACACCCCGATGGCCGGGGGGTCTGTACTCAATGATCTGCATCTCATTAGCTCCACAACCGCTCATTAAAAAACACACGTTGGAAATGTGGCCACAGGAGAATCCACGAGTCGGGCTCAGTCTGGAGTGTGAATGAGGAGAATGAAAGTTTGCATGAAGCTTTGAATTACAGTGCAGTCAGCCATACTGAGCTCCTGGTGCTGTCCACTAGAGCAGGGATGTGCTGTCAGCATCAGTCACAGTGAAGTCTGGAGGTTACTGGACTTTCATCATCTTCTCTCCTCATTTTTTATATTTTGATTCCGTGTTCGCACATTTAAAGAAACTGCAATGACAGACCCCCCAAGGAGGACTGGGGTTCACAACAACCAGCGACACGGAGCTAAGTTCCCAGTCATCGCCCTAATGAGGACCCCTCGCCCCCCCCCCCCCCCCCGCATTCTCCCTCCTTATTAGCAGCGTCTTCGCCTCCAGTTGCTCTGTCAGCTCCGATCAAGGCAGCTGAGAGAAGACTGAACTTCCAGAGCGCCACCTGGAGGCCGAGCAGCCGCGAGGGCGAGGCCTGCGAACAGGGAGAGAGGAGGATGAAGGAGAAGAAAGAACAGAAATGCAGAAAAATGAAGCCTTGACAAAGTATTTGAACCCTGACACACCAGTAACCGCCCCTGGTGACCAGTGACACCACTGCTCCTCCTGCTGCCAGTCGGTTGTATTATGGTTACGTAAGATCTGCTCATCTAGAGTTTCCAGTCCGTCCCACAGCCTCTTTTCTTTTACCAGCTGCAAGTATTGTTTTGGTTTTAAATTACTCTTTAAAGAGCCCGTGTCAGGATTTTGAGAAAGTTTCTCATTATTTTGAGGAATCTAAGTCAGGAATTTAAGAATTACTTATTTTATTGGGGAAAGTTATTCACAATTCTCATAATCCTAAGAAAGTTTCACATTATTTAAGATGTAAAAAGTCGGTTTTATGAGTTCTTTGTTCTCTGTGTCTGTTATGTAATTGGCATTAATATCAAACACCACAAAGACAAATAAATACAGATAAATAAGGTTTTCTGATCATAATGAGAATGAAACATACAAGAGGGCAGATTCTGCATCTCATGTATAAACATTACAACATGGCTGTCATTTCATTAGTATGCACAAGATATCCAGATTCTCTTGAGACGATCAGAAATCCAACAAGATCCCACGAAGAGCTACCAGAGATTTAGTTTTTCTAAATAATGCAAAGGATTTTCCCGGATGCATTTCTCTGGCAGATTGCAGTCCACTGCGAACGCACTTGTCTGATGAGCTGATAATTAGAGAGCAGTTAAAGCACCGCGGGGAGATTTGATTGACAGCTCTCTGACCCAGAGAGCTGTCAATGAGCTCTCTGCTCAATTGAATGAAGGAATTATAGTCACTCATTCAAAAACAAATCTTTACTGATGAATATTCAGGACAGAAAATAGAGGGGCAGCGATGTAACCACAGAGCAACCAACTATGAGCATAGTTCTCCACATATATCTGTAGCTAGTTGATTTCTGATGCCTCCACTTTGGCATTTTGTTCAACAGTTTTAAAATGAAGGCAAAGACCCACAGTCATGTTCACACAGTACAATGCTTTCAAAGGTCTTTATCAATCATCTTGTGCATGACATTCACGGAGTCTCAATACAAACACATGTGTTCAATAAAGACACGATACTCAGGCATCAAGTCAGTGGACATTAATATATGACAACATGTTTTCTACACTCTCAAACACTTATAGACACAAAGACGCACAATGAGAAACACGGTGACATCTTGTTTGTAAGATATTTGGTATCTCTTTCCTTTAGACATGCAGCTGGACTGGGTTTCATATTTTGATATTTGCATGGCAGCTGAGAGCCTCTTTCCACTGGAGTTTGTTTTATTTATATTACTTATTATTATGAATGCATTGTTGGCATATAATTGACAACATCTTAATTCATGAGCCGATCATGAACAACAGACCGTCCGTCTGTCATTGTTATTGTACAACATGAGTTCACAGCTCCTTTGAATTGTGGAGTTCCCCAAGGTTCAATCCTCAGCCCCCTGTTAATCTCCATTTAAATACCACAGCTGTGAAATTAATTAAAAAATGTTTTTGCCAAATATATAAACATTTACTTATTTTGCTCCTTGTGATTAACACAAGCAGATTCTTAGATTCTTAGAACATCTTAAAATTTAATTAAATTTGTGTCATCAGTTTTAAGGCACAGTGGGGTCCAGCTGCAATATAAACTTAAATCATTAAAATTTTGTATTTTTAAAATATGATTAGTATAAAATGGGAACGACTGGAAAGTTAAATCAAATCAAGAAGAACACTTCAGGACAGTGAGCAGCTTTAAACCTTTGTTATCCAAAGATCTAAATAATGAGATGTGTGTGGTGAACCCGCAAAAAATGATATACTGAATCTGTTTTTCTCAAGAGTCACCATATTTCTTTGTTTTGCGGAAAAGATGAAGACACAACAGGAAAAAGAAAAACAAAGTACACTACAAAAAAAAGCAGACGTTTTCCTTTTTTGTTCTTGGAGTTTAAAATCTCAGAGAAATCACAATAAGAGAAAAGGAAAATAAAAGATTATCATGGAAGTGCTGTGATGAATGAGGCCTGAACTGACGTGCATCAGGTAGTTTCATCCAGCGATACAAACCGGACAGGAAACAGAACTTATCCATGTTTTCCAAGCTTCTACGTTTCACCGGCTTAGTGTGGACACCAGGCGTTTCGGTCACAGAGCTGATTCCTTTTAAAAGAGAACATGCAGTAGTTGTGTGGATGCAGCAAAGAAGTAGGAATTTACCACTGGATCTTATGCTCGACATTATTTTTAAATAAACAAGTCTTTCAGAACTGTTTTCAGTGGTTACAGTTGGGTAAAGCATGAGAGTGGGTAGAATCAGATGAAAGCCATGGGAGAGAGTTTAACTCCTCTGTCTGCGTTTCCTGTGTTTCACTGGGACTCGTCTCACATCTGATATTATGATGGAATCGATTTCTTCCAGGTGAGTTACGCTGACTGGTTTACGTAGAGTATTAAAAACGTTTCCCTTTGCATGAAATAGTTGTTTCCTCTCTTAAATGTTTCACTTCCATTAAAAAAAATTGTCTGTGTCTATGGCCTTATATCTCTCATTTAAGAAATATGCTTATTTTAAATACCCTGTTTATTTATCAGCTCTATGAATATGTGTATTTCTATGCTTGATACAGTAGAAATAAGACAGTAAGGGACACGTTTTCCATCCTAAAGCCAAAAGCTGTGCCGTCCCTGAAGAGATAAATGGCATCATTTATATATTATAAATATTTAATTCATACGTGTAACATATACAGGTTAAAATATATACATGTCATACCTTACTCATGTGCACGGCTCCATGAAGAGCAGGTTAAATGTCTCGACACAAACTAAACACACTGCGTCTCTCTCTCACTCGCACGCCCGTATAGGACACATCCTAGGGTCCTCTAGGTCCAGTCACGGCGCCTCCATGACGCCTCACAGAGGTTTGTAAAGCTGACACCTGCAGACTGCACTTGTTGAGGTGTCCTGTCCTCACAGCACTGAGGTCTCTGACTGCAGGATGGACTGGGTTCGGGAGCTGCGGTGAAACTGCGTCTTGTGCTCTGAGCCGTTCCTGGAGGCGAAGGCGATCCGGTGATCTCTGCTCGGCCGACAGGTCAGACACACGCTCCTCCACTTCCTCTTCAGCTCGCCTTGCACCTGCAGGAGCAAGTGAACAGAGAAGAGCAGTCATCGCAAACTTAAAAGTTCAGAGCAGAATCTAAATATCTGTAGTCATGGCCTAGTCCACCTTTGCTAGTTAAAAGTAAGTTTAGTGATTAAAGCTTATCCAACGGCAAAGCCAGCCAATGCAACATAAGATATGAAAAGGCATCATGTATTAAGAATGATTAAACAAATAAAATAACAAGAACATAATAGTTTAGTGTAAGAAATAAGTCATTATCTGATTTAATAAAATTAGGTGTGGGTTTTTAAGTAAGCGTGTTACAGCTAAATTAAGATAAAGTTAAAAAGACCCCAATTTATGTTCTGTGTGATTTCACATGATGAGCTCTTACCTCACTGTTGAGGAAACAGTACAAGATGGCCACCACCAGACCCTGAGTAGAACAACAACCATGAAAACATCTTTAAAAAGTCACAACTAGAATTTTCTTTAGATTTATAACTATTGTTCACATTTTAAATATAGTAGGCATTAAAAAAACAGAACAGAAAACAGAAAAGGGAACTTTTGTTTTTCTACTGGTGTTTTTTAAACAGTGTGTCCACAATAATTCCAAGATAAACGGTTGTGAATGTTGAAATTAAGACCCAGAATTTTTTTGAAATTATTTTTGCCACTTCCTTTGGCAACACGAAAATACCAATCCTGATCAACCCTGACACCAGCCCTCAGATTCACCAGGTCAACCATAATAACAAGCAGCAATAGCCTGGTGGAGAGGGACGATTACCACCGCACCTGAAAGGACCCGAGGGCCAGGTCAAAAAATATTTTATAGTCTTCTGCGATGGATTCACTGAGCGTCACGAAGACCACGTAGTGGATCCCGAACAGAGGGATCAGCAGGAGGGTGGATTTGGCTAACCTCCTGAGACAGAAACACAAGATGAGCAGATGTTAGTCGCAGCGTTTAACTGAAACAGATGTGGTGTTTGTTTTGTGACGTCTGTTTTAAAGCTATATAATTTATACCAAACACAGAACTACAAATTAATTGTAACATATTGTTCACTGCAAATAAAAGCACAGGATGAACCAATTGTGTTCATCGCAGCTTCTATTTCCCCGGAGGGAGAAACAGCCTGAGGTTTAAACGCCGCCTCTGCCTGGGCGAAGACTCAAAGGGAAACTCAACTGTGCCAGAACCTTTCTCAGGATGCATGCTGGGAAACAGGGCAGAGATGGGGTTTATTTGTCTTGTTCACGCCCTCGCCTCATGTGACATACCTGTATTGTGATTGGTCGTTGCCGCCCACGTCAGGACACCTCAGCTTCTGGAGCAAGATCCGAATGATGCTGATGAAGAGGATGAAATTCACCTTTGGGGACAGGAAGGAAACGAGTTATCACAACAACTGTGCCTCAGAAACACAGAAGGATTCATTTGGCTTTTGCCATGTTGAATATTTCCCCTCCTACTGAAATCACTGCGTGGGGAGTAAATCACAAAAGTATGTTTCCTTGGTTTCTTTTTTGTTTCCTTTAAAGCTTCACTGACATCACTAGTTTAGTGAAGCTTTGTGAAAGCAAGAGTTCTGATGTGTTTGATTTACTATTCACCAAAACAAAAATAAAATAAAATGACACTTGTATCATAATTCATCTTTGCAAATTGATCTTTACGAAGCACCTGCCGACAAAGGAGAGTTAATGAAGCTCCACCCACCATAATGGAGAATCCAATAGGTCCATTGATCACCCAGTTGGGTATAGGGTTGTCGTTCCTCTCCCAGCATCTGGGTGCATCATGAAAAACACAAAAGTCACAATTACAGTAAACACAATATTTGTGACAGGTTGCTACTTCACGTGAAGAAACCAGTTTGAATGGTTGAGTCGTTTCCGTTCCTTCATCAGATCTTATATCCATGCCATGTTGCCTGACAGGTGATGCCTGATAGATGAAACTATATTATTTTTATTTCTGTTTTCTCTGGGGAAATTAATTCATGAAGCTTCATCAGTTTTCCACCAGGAAATCACAATATTTGGCCGTATAAGTTCAAATTCTAATTCCACTTTTATACTGATCTTCTACCTGATTGTTAACATTATTTTTTAATAAAAATAGTAATCTTATTTATAACATATACCATATACCATATATATATAAGATATAAAGGTGGAGCTGTGTCATTGCTGTACTTGTTATTGTCGCTGTAGCTTATTAATGAGCTGCAGCGGGAGATGAAAGGATCCGGGGATCATACAAACGGCTCAATGTAAATCCCACCAGAGGAATTATACAAGACACATTCTCATATCTGCTGACGGAGCCTCATTAAAAAGAAATGTGATCTGTGCACTTAATGAAACAACAGATGCTGTCCCTGTTGAATTCCAGTGTGTGTCTGGAGCTGTCACATAATGACTGAGATGATAACAAATTAAAATCTAATTAAAACGTCAGACCTGTGACACCACATCCATGTGAAATGTCTCGAAGGACGTTTCAATGTGAACAAATGTCAAATCTGAGTCACGTGCTCGAGCTGCTGTCCACACTCACCCGGTGTCTTCCAGATAAATCCTCGCCATCGTCCATGCAAAGACGAACACGGTGGGGATTCCTGCAAACAGCCACCACAAGACATCGTTTAAATCCTTATTTCGACTTGAAGTTACCAGGAGATCATGTTGGTTTATTAATTCGCAGGATTCTGCAAAAATGGTTTCCTATTAACTATCAAGACTGTGGTGGTTTATATTCTATACTGTGATCTGTCTCGCCACTGTTTCATAATAATTCCTTTTGTTTCACTTCTCATAATAACATGAGAGATCTCCAACTTGGTGATAGCGTGGAACGGTATATTCGCTTCACATCCACAAAGTGTTTACTGTCCACGCAGACATTCGTTTCCACTCGAGAACTTGTCTTTCACTCTTCAGTCCGTAAAACAATCACTCGCAATCTCGGTCTGTGTGGCCCCCTCATTTTTTATTATTTTACTTGTTCATGAGGTTCAATAAATAGCTTTTATGCTTAATTTGTGAGTAGGAGTAAAAGATATAGACCCTTCTCACCCACATGTACTTTTAACAGTTTGATTAATACTGGTTCCACTGTCATCTCCAATTATTCTGGTACTCTGGTAGTGGAGCACACTGGGTTTACCAAAACCTCTGAGGCTGATCCAAAAAACCATGAGCCATAAATCCAGAAGAGCAAAATCAGCTGAAACGGATGAGCTACCCCAGCCGATGAACATGTAGACGATGAAGTGTCTGTTCTCGGAGAAGATGACGACGAGCAGAGTGTGGAGGTACAGGCCCTCCACCAGCAGCCAGAAGAAGTTAGCCATGATGAAGTACTGGAAAAATACCAGGCTGGCTTTACATCCAACCTGGAGAAACAGAAATTAGAGGAGTAGAAGTCGGAAGTTGGATCTGAAGCCTTGAGACATTTAACAGGCAATTATGCTATTTATCCTGAAATGTGGGTACATGCTCCCATTCTTCCATCGGGGGGGGCAATCACTGGGTTCAGCGTGAGGATAAACTCTGATTTGTGGTTCACAATATTACAAGCAGTGAGTCTAAAGGTCAGAGCGCCTCCACAGAATTCCTGCAAATTACACAGACGCTTCAGTTTCAAATGCTGTGACATACTTTGAGCTTTACTTTAAATCAAAATGTCTGCCTCTAAGAGTATGATACTTAATAAACTTGATTCATGTAGCATAGTTCATAACAGTGTCATTTAAAATCTATATAGTGCAAGAAAGGGGTTTTCAGTCCAACTCAATAAATATCAGTGAATGGTTTGCTTGTGTTCACGATGCAGATTATACTCAGCTGCTGATGCTTGCAAAACTTAAATGGAAAAAAGTTATAGCTCATATCTGTAAAAAACTAATTTTCTATTTCAGCCGTGCACTAAGACCGGTTTCCCTCGTGCTGTGACATTGACACATGAGAGTGTGTTGGTTCGATCCCCTCGGGACGCGACCCCACGGGGACAGCTGGTGGTGACCTCACCAGTGACGGCTGGCTGGAGCACTGGGAGGTTCGGCTGAAGAGGATGTCGTCCTTCACCAGCACGGCCACGGCTCTCAGGATGAAGGAGAAGAAGAGGTTGAGGTGGATGTAGTTCCTGGTGCAGTGGAGCTTCCTGCACAGACGTTACAGATACACAACATAAACAACAAGTCACGACAACAACACAATCCATGGTTGGAAGAGCTAGAGAAGAAGAAGAAGAAGAAGAAGAAGAAGAAGAAGAAGAAGAAGAAGAAGAAGAAGAAGAAGAAGAAGAAGAAGAAGAAGAAGAAGAAGAAAAGGCTCCAATCATCATCATTTACATCGTGCATCGTGAAGTGGCAGTCTGCACAGATTAAGTTCTATCAGGTGTAATGGATGTGTACTACGTGGTCTTACCGGAACAGGCAGAGGATGGCGCTCCCTGTGGTGAGGGCGATCAAAGACAGACTGTGACCCAGGGTGTAGAGCGTCCGCACCACCACGTAGAAGACGAGCTGCAGCGGCACAGAGGAGGAGGAGAGAAGGAGGAGAGGAGGAGGAGGAGGAGGAGGACGGTTACTGCTGAGTTCTAACTGTCCTCACTGCGTCACACCAGAGGACGACACTGCAGCTCTGAAACTCACTGAGCCTTGAAGTTGTTCTGAAACATCACAGTCACAGGTCATAAACTGAGCCTGGAGGTGAAGAAAAGCTGCAGGACGGAGGATTTACAAAAATAACACTGGACCAGAAGCCACTGGAGTTCATCCCTGCAGAGTTCTGGAGAAGTACAACTTACTTTGAGAGTTCTTTCAAAAGCAAATTTAAGAGTCTGTTGAAAGCAGCTCTGCTCTTTTGATTTGCTTTTATTCATTTGATGAACATACTCCTGTGACCTGCCATTGTGTTTTATTGTGGGTCTTGTGTGTTCATCTTTGTTCAGTCTTGTGTTATGATGCGGTGTCGTCTTTCTATTCTGACCTGCAAATAACCTTTTGGCCTATTTGCTAAAACTGACATAAATCTGGCTTCTCTGACTGGGCACGTCCTCTAGGAAGATGGCAAGAGAGGGCGAGAGAGAGAGAGAGAGAGAGGGGCAGGACACCACAATGGGGAATTCAGTGGTGCCATGCATGACCCAGAACGAGCGGGTGACCATGAAGGGAGCTGAAGTTACACAACAGCAAAGAGCCCAAACAACCTGGACGCAGAGCCGAGCAGGAGACGACCTTCCTCTGAAAAGCACCTTGAGATGATGTTTATTATAATTTGGTTTGAATAAAGTTAAAGTGAATTGACCTGCTTCCCTTCGTCCGGACATACAATTCGTTTCTCTGCACAGATGTGATGCAATGAGGCCTCCGAGCTTTGAGTGGAGGTTTGCATCAGATGTGTGCAGGGCCGGCCCTAGCACACAAGCTTCACTCCTGGCTCTCGTGTCTCAACAAACAGCTGACGACGTTTTACAACTGGAACATTTCTCTTACACCCTGAAGGTGCCGCAAGTCTGAGCTGAAAAGTGTCCTGGTTGGTGTGAAGGCTGCAGCAGAACGAGGCCTTCTGCCTATCTGAGGTTCTGAGGTTCTGAGGGGGGGGGGGGGGGGGGGACGTTAAAGTGATATGGATGGAAAGAGGCCTCAACATGCATCCAGAAAACAAACAAAGAAAAAAATTATAATTCTTCCCTTCCTATATGTAAAACTTGGGTTTATATTCTCCAGGTGAAAAATAAATCTACTTTTTGTTTCTTAGTCCTGCATCATGGAGATGGACCTGATCTGATGGACAGGAAATATTGTTCAGGAACATTTGGGCTGAACCCTCGTCTGAAGGTTCCCTGGACAATCTCCTGCTGCTTCTTCACATGAGAAACACAAACTCCAGAACGTTTCCAGACTCTATTTTCAGGACGAGTGCAGTCAAAGAAGCCAGAAAGAGAAGGACGGATAAAGAGGCAGGAATGAAAGTGTGAGGAATGAGCACCAGGCGGAAAGTTAGTTGAACAAGCACAATGTGTGATTCAGAAAACGACCACGTGACCCAAACTTCACCGGAGCAGTGACAGAGGAGGGAAGCAGCAATTATCATCCTCGACGAGGCCAAACGAGGCCGAGGCGTCCCCTCACCGTGACCTCTTCTCCTGCTCCCTCACTGAAGTGACCCCAACTCAAACAGCTTCTTCCCCCGACAGCACAGACACATGCTCAGGGGAGACGGCAACAACAGACCGAAAGAGCAAGAGGGCGACAGACAGGGTGTCACTGTACCTTGTCCTGGCTCGGGTCCGACTCACACACACTGCTGATGTTTGGGAAAACATCCGACCATCCGGCGGACGAGCAGTTCCTGCTGATGTTTCCTGAGAGAGAAGAAGAGGAGACGCAGAGCGATGATCTCCAGACACCAACGAGACCTTTTCACTGAGCTACTGCTTCGGTTTAAGGATTCAAATGATTTCATCAGCTGCTGGCAGGAAGTGACCACAGCCGGAGGACATCTGACACAATGACTATGACCGAAATCCCTCACTCTTCACCCTGTAGTCCACCATATAGTTCACTCACTGTTTCCCACAATGCATTGTGAAAAGCAGCGTTCAACTGGCGGCCATTAACCGAGCGATATGTACCATCATGCATTGCGGTCGTGGCGGAGTGACGAGAGGAAAGAGAGCAGCAGGAGCAGCCCGACCTGTCGTACGAATGTAAATCAGGTTTAAATATTTAAAGTAAGTTAAGTATGGGCTAGTGTGTGAGTGGGGGGGGGGGGGGGGCCTCAGGGGGTTCGGATCTGTCTCAGACACTTTGGCTCTTAACAAGCAGCCATGATTTAAGAGCTGACAAGCAGCTCTTAAATCATGTTGAGTCATAAATGAGACGTAAATCAGAGCTCGGCTCAGAGAGGAGATCCAAACTGCCATCTGGTCACTGGCCTGAAGAGTCTCATGGCTTCACAAGGGAGTTTAGCGACAGCACACATTTCTATGGTCGGGAGTTTACTGAGGGTGAGTGATGAGGAGGAGACTAACGCTCCATCTTAGGTCAAAGGAAGTGGATCCAAAAATCAACCCTTTTCACTGGTTTGTTCCAAAATGCAGTGAATTCTCCCTCCGCCACAGATGGACCCTTCCAACACATTTTCGGTAAATCTATAGCTTTTACGGAAGCTCACTAACTAAAAGCAGAAAGAAACATTATATACAGACTTCAATCACTGGACAAACTTCATAGAGCCTCTTTAATTAACTGTATTCTAATAATAATACAGGTTTATACCATTTCTGCCGAATAGAGTCTTGAGGACTCGAGGACAGGGGATGGTGACCGTCTCTCCGATCTGGGCTCGATCCCAACACGCGATGTTGTCCCACGTTCCTCTGCAGCCAGCGACTGTGAAGAGGAACAAAGAAAATTCATGAGTAAAAGTTACTCAATGAAATATAAAACTAACAGGTCGTCCTCTCCAGAACAACACCAGCATTAGTCCCTTGAAGAAATGAGGCGGTTATCCACATGTTTGGTGGAGGAAAATAAGGTGAATAGGATAAATAATAATAAATAACTATAATAATAAAAACATTTCTGCAGAAACAGCCCTGTGACCAATTATCTGAGCATGAAGAGCTGACGACAGCAGGACCGGAGACTAACTTGATCCTTCTTAAAACAATTCCACTGCTCGTCATGCATTTCAGATTTTGCATTTCTGAACACCAGAACAATGTGTGCGTACGGCGTGTGGAGGACTTAGTCTCGATCAGAGGAGAGTAAACCGCCTCCCACCCTCCAGACACAGAACAAACACAAACTGCTGCCATAAATAGCTGCTCCAGCTCGTCAGCGTCAGCCTTAATGGGCACGAAAGTGCTGCTGGCAAAGCGAGCAGTCAACAAGGCGTTTAAGCGACAGATGAATGGAGACGTGTGCGCTCGGACAAATTGAGAATCCCAGAATCCCTGCAAAAGACTTTGAAGAAAAAAGATCAGCAGTGAAAAGAAACCTATTAGTTTCAAATAAAGAAAGAGCAGAACCAGAGAAGCAAAACAAACCAGCACGAAGATCTGACATCTCACATCTCAGGTGGTTCAGGCGACATTATCCAGTTTGAACCTGCGACATCCCCCTTCTTAGGTTCCTCACATTTTCAGATCAGGTTTGAAGGATCTTTATCTCTGTGGAAAAACTAAAGTGTCCCAATTTCATGGGCCATGACGACCACCTCTTTTGAGGGCCGAGGCATTCGGGGTCCCCGTGTCTAACCTGGGAACCAAAGCTTATTCTTATAAAAGATTTTCTTTCGGAGAACAGATTAAGAAAAGCGAGCTGTATCATTCTGGGAGGAGGTCATTAATGGACGAGATAAAATCAGCTCGGAGAGAGACGAGACGTAGATGAAGGCAGGAACGGAAAGATGAAAAGGTTGTTTGAATAAGGAGGATGAAAGTGCAGAGGTAAAGAAAGAGGAAATGAGAATATGAACTCATCAGGAAAAGTCTTTTCACTGAAACAGCCAGAGACACATCTGAGGCACAGCCACACACATCTGCAGGGGAATCTTCTTCTTATCAAACTTTGATTTCATGCAGTGAGTTTAACTTCTTTGAATTAACTGCAGACGCTTTTCTTCAGTGCATTAAATATTTGAATACATGATCTGCAGAGTTTTCACACCCGGCAACAAAAGCTTCAGAACAAAGTGTCGGCTCTGTTTGACCCGTTGGTGGGTGATCGTGACCTTTTGGGCCGCCGGCGCCGACCTCCTCCTCCCTCAGCCGCTTCACACACTCCAGCTGGTCTCTCTCCACCTCCAACATGAAGTTACAGGTCGGATGCCGGCTGTCAGCCTGCAGGGGAAGTGGAGATGAATACAGATGAGGAGAATATGAGACACTTTCCTGTCCATCGCTTTAGTTCCTTTCTAATTAAGTCCCGCCTCCACGTCGAGCTCAGTCTATTCTGATTGGCCAACTGGACCACTATGAACACTCAACATTTCTACCTCGTGTTCAGTGAAGGATCATTTCATTTATTGATTTTGTTAACGTATCATACATCAGGTTCAGAGGAGGGGGGGGGGGGGCGGAGAGCTGATGAACAGGGGAGACAGAGTCAAGGATCTGATTGACAGATGAATGCAGCATCAAGATAAGCTGCTTAACCGTGTGTGTGTGTGTGTGTGAGTGTGTGTGAGTGTGAGTGTGTGTGTGTGTGTGTGTGTGTGTGTGGCTGCACACAGGCGTCAGAGACTCGAGTGCTTTTCTCCAACACGATGAGATTCCACACTCTGCCTCCAGTTACTTTCTCATCTTTCAAGCGGGTGTTGGAGATGTGAGTCAGATAAAAGCCTGGAGAGGAAACCTTTAACACTTTAATCAGATTTAACCTCCGACTAATTAGATTCACATTTCAGAGCTGGAGGTGAGGACGTCAGCGGGAGCTTCGTGGTTTGTGTTTCGCTGCTCGATGTAATTAAATAAACGTGTCCGGCTTTAATTGAGTTAAACTATAATCTCCATCGTGAAAGAGGAATATCCAGAAGAGCGATCGTTAATGCTCAACTGCTGAGTTCAGCTGGAAAAGTTTGCGTTGCTTTAACAGTAAGGTTGGTAAGTTGTCTATGAAACTTCTTTTTCAGTTTTTAATTGAAATCCCCCTCACGTCCTGATAGTCATCAATAAATAGAGTGCACGTTCATGTGTTTTGGGGGCGGAGCTTTGACAGGAGGGTGTGGGATGTACTGGTCGCTTGTTTTAAAAGTGTAGCGTGCTCCTGCTAGTTTTTCCTGGATTACCAACCCCAGCTTTAAGAGGGACTCCGTCGAGCTTGTTTTATCCTGGAGTTTGTTTTAAGATGATTTTATTTCTGTTTCTAAACTTGCTGTATGATTGATGACTAAACACCAACAACGTCATGAGTCAGACCAACCAGGCCCTGTGTGTTTGTGACAAAAGAAACAAATCAAAACAAATGTTGAGTTAAGAGATAAGTAGACCACTTGGTAAACCGCCTCACGTGTCAGTGTGGTAGCTGACGTTAGTGAAGCAGATCACCCACAGCAAAGATTTCACGAGAGTTAACAGTCCTCCTCAGAGCTGCTGTGTTCGGCAGAGACGATTCACGGAAGTTGCACAGATTCCAGCGTCACAGTGCAGAAAGACGTGCCTCCTCTTCAGCATCTGCCATCTCAGTCTTCAGTTTCGACTGGGCACATTCAAGGTCCAGTGCCTTGCTCAAGGGCAGTCTGCAGGGACGGTAGCAGCAGAGCGAGGGAAGTCTGCTGCTCATGTATTTCTCCAGCTGGTCCTTTGGGTAACAAGGCTGCAGCTGCCCCCAAATCTCACTCATAGGAATGAAGTCTCAGTTTGTTGAAATGAGTGTTGACCTCCGGCACGACTCCGACTTCTCCCTCTGCTTCGAAACAAACCCGCTGCACTTCCGTGTGATAACACAGTCTGCATCCACACTCATTAGTTCTGGATCTGTCAACCATCACTCTCATGCACACCAGAACCCTGAGTTGAATGCGTGTTGTGATTCGGCCATTTGCAGGTGTCCTGAAGCTATGTAGTCTAACTGTCTGCAGGGACGGTAAAAACTTTATGGGCAATAAAGGCGAGAGATCATATCGTCCACCCCTGTGATCCCGTGAGTTTTTCCATCTGGGAACACACAGAGAGTGAACGTGGGTTTTCTAAGCAAAACCACAAGCAGCACCAGGAAGTCCAATAAAGAGAATCCACACATAATCCACAGGAGGCAGGTCGTGACCTCTGGAGCTCATGCAGCTGGAAAGACTTCAGAGATGTTTTTGTTTGATTTCGGGGGGGAAGCAGTTTAAAACAGAGGGTTGTTTAGCTGATCCTCCTTTCCAGCTGGATTTACAGTACAAACAGTCCATCAGCGGAATAATCCAAATTAACACCAGATTACCAGAAGAGCAAGACACCAGCAGACCGAGCCGTTCATATTACGAGTGCCTGTGTTGTTCGCTGGCTGCTCATAATGCTTCATCTCCTTGTGGTGATGTTCCTGCTCACGGCTCAACAGCGACTGGTAGGGAGCAGCTGCACATGACGAATCACGGCACCAGGTTTAATCACAATGGGTCGTGCCTCAGCGTCCCTGTGGCCTGAATCCAAAACACTGGAAAATCTCTCAAGTTCATCTTTCTTGAGAAAATAAAAATCCAGGAAACAGATGATATCTTAAAAATGAAGATATAATTCACACTTGGCATGTGTGTCGTTAATGTCCCCGATGAGGTGCAGTGTTTGGACACGTGATACATTCACGTCGTCTTCTATGTCCTCGGTGGACGATGAAACTGTGTCTCCAGCAGTAACATCTGTCCTGCTCGAGCATTTAGATGATTTAATCGTTATCTCACGATGTTGATCCGCGTCATGGCAGCAACATTCATTGGACCACTTCCTCTTTAGCTATTAGTCAACAAAGTAAAAGAGCAACATTCGTTCTGTTGCTGTAATGCTTCGTATGGAGTGGAATTGCAATGCTTTTATTTCTAACTGTTGTAAACTTGAGTCAGAAGATTGCTTAATTGAAATAACTGAAATGTAACGTATGTAAAACATTGCAGCAGTTTAAACTTGTATATATAAACCATATACATAAATAGAAATAAAGTAAACTGAATTTCTATTGACGTAAAACATTTAAATAACAATAATAATACAACTTATGGAAAGCGCTGAACATTACTATCAAAGGTAAAAAGATTAAAGATAGAAATCGCACGATATCGTTAATTATCACGATGAACATCACGTTATTTTTCTCTTCGATTTTTGTTCTTGAGTAAATGTCGATAATTATATTTATCCTGTATTGTTGCACAGCTCTACTTATGGGTGTTTTTCCCCTCCCATTGTCTCTCTCTCTCTCTATTTATTACTTTAATATAATCATTATTGTTATAACCATTATATATTATTATATCTCTCTCCTCTTTCCATCCATATCGGTCTAATACCCTGAAAACAGGATTGTGGCGCCTGTTGGTGTTTCAGACAAACAATTGGACGAGTCACCTGCGCCTCGCCGTGGGCTCACATGGCAGGAGAACAGAAACCTGCAGCTGCCGTCCCTCTCGTGTAGAAACGTTCTCGTTTATCACCGGCCGCCTCGGATACACGCTCACGTGGTCAGTTTAATTCTGTGTGGAAAACTCAGCTGCTTTTCATCTTCTGTGTAAAGATAGAATTCTCTTTTCCTGCGACTGTGAAATGCTGAATTACTGTGAAGCATCGTGTGGTTGTTGAGATTGTTTGTCCAGATTGGAACGAGATCTCTGGGACCTTTGACCACTGAAATTGAAAAAGTTGATCTCTGAGTCAAAGTGACAACCGATAAAAAGGTGAAGACATTTCCCACAAGATCGTCTTGAGGTCACTGTGACCTTGACCTTTGCCCTGTGGCTACTGAAATGAAATAAGTTAATTTGTGAGTGTAAGTGAATGTTTAGGCCTAATGTTAAAGGATTCACTTGATGCCCTCGGGAAGATTTGAGATGTCACCGTGACCTTGACCTTTGACCTTGTGGACGTGACAAAAACTAAACTAATCTGACATTTACCTGAAGGAATCTGAACTCAATATCAAAGCTGCAAAACTGAGATATCACGACATCAGATCACTTCCTGTATCTGTGACGTATATGTATCAGTTCATCCAGTGAATTAAAGTTTCCAGCTTCACGTCGCTGCTTCAACTAAACATCAGTGAAGAAATTAAAATCATCAGATTCTATCCATCCCTCCGTAGTGCCTTTGAGCAAGCCAGGGACGTACTGAATTCCAGGAGAATAATAGAAGGATGAGGGTGAAGAGGGAAGCATGTGGACTTGTGTCAGCAGCTCTCATCACTCAGGTAATTAAACCTCTTTCTGTATTTGGGCTGCTGTGAACCTGGTGGCTGCTTTCAGTCTCCGGAGGATTGTGGGACGAGCGACAGAGAGAGAGCACTTCCACTGTTTGTCCTGTGAGGTAGAGCAGCACCGGAGCAAATCAAGTGTGAGGGGCTGGAGGCACCGAGCTGGAGGGCGGCTGGACCAGAGCAAACACACAGCGGGAGATTATTCCCTCAAATGATCCCAGTTAATGAACACAAAACCAGTTCAGCTGCCTCCCGGGTGATGGAGTTAAGAGTTCAGGGTGATGTCTTCAAATGTCCAGCTCCCAGGGGAAATGTGGCATTAATGAAACGATGAGTCGATTTAAAAATAAAAAAATGTCTAAATATATACATGGATTCATCATTATTTACAATAGAAATAGGTGTAGAAAGTTCCTTAGTATGCATTTAGAAATATAGTGATTCAAAGCTCTATATTATCATCTCGTGGTAGTCACCATAATGTATTGATAATTACAAATATGTAAAATCTGGAATTCCTTGCCTTAGGAGATTAGACTTTCCAGCACTTAGTGAAATAATTTTACAGAATTAGGATTGTTTCATATGCCGAAAAGTACCAGAACGTTCAATCAGCTAATTTTACAATAGAATTAGAATCAATATAACTTATAATATAATTCTAAAATAAGGATCCTCCACGTTTCACCATGGAGATTTATGTCTTTAAAGTATTTCTTGTAATTACTTTGTGAAATAGAAATGGAGGAAGTAGACTCACCAGGAGCAGACATGTTGAGAAACACAGTGAGACCAGGATGAAACTTCTCATCTTCCAACTCTTCAGGTCCAGAGCTCAGGTCAGGAGTTCAGGTCTGGAGTTCAGGTCTGGAGCTCGGGTCTGGAGTTCAGGTCTGGAGCTCAGGTCTGGAGTTCAGGTCTTGAGCACAGGTCCAGAGCTCAGTTCTGGAACTCAGGTCTAGAGTTCAGGTCTTGAGCTCGGGTCCAGAGCTCAGGTCCTGACTCTCACTGCAGCAGCCTGGACTTCACTTCACCTCCTCTGCTGAGGTTTTATTCTCTCCATCGTTTTATTCCATGAGAGAAAATCAAACACCACATAAAGGAACCAGAGACAGACGGTGGAGTCCTGCTGCCTCCACTGCTCGACTCCACTGAGCTGAATGTGATCACACATCATCATCATCATCATCTTCCTCCAGCTGACGTTCACTGTCATCTCCACACGGACGAGCACACACACTTCCTGTCAGGACTTTCAAAATAAAACCTTTGTTAGGGGACTCACTGGTTGAGAGGCATGAGAAGAAGAACATTAATAATATTATTTCCACAATGGAGGTTATGTTTTCACCCCTGTCCGTTGATTTGTCTTTTTGTTTGTTGCGTCTTTCATTTGTTCTTTCGTTCTTTGGTTTGTTTGTTGGTTTGTTTGTTGGTTTGTTTGTTGGTTTGTTTGTTTGATGATTTACTTCAGGCCTGAGTCCAGCAGCAGGTTTTAATTACCGCAGGTCACTTGTAAAGTTTCAGACAGAAAATCACCACAGATCAACCAAACAGCAGGTTCACAACAAACATCGCACAAATCAACATAACGCACACACACACACACGCACAAGCACAGGCTGCAGGTTTTCAGGGAAATGTTGCTGATGAAACCACGCTCACACTTCAGTTTGTGGTTTCTGTCTAGGGACGAGAGGAACGTCTCTCCTCCACCGAGATGAAACATGCTCTGCCACCACAGACACACACAGGACCGTCTGCAGATGTTTACACAAAGCCAGGGGCCATCAGCTTCACTGCTCTGGACACAAATGTCAACACTGCATTAAAATGTGCAGACAGAAAAATGTAGAACAGTCTCTCTCCTGCCAACTGCTTCAAGTGCTTTATGGCTTGTGTACAAAACCCCAATTTAGACAGAGAGCTGGTGTGAGCGTACTGGAAACCAACATGTACCCACAGAGGGACAGAAAGTCTCCTGGTTCCTTTGAATCCTGTCTTTACAGGAAGAAAACCTGAGATCAAGGCCCAGTGGAACAAACAAATTTGGTCATGGAGACCGAAGACGAGTACCAATGTGATCAAACTTAATTTCTGAGGTTCTGGACGAGGTTTGGGTTAGACATGAATCTGTCCTGGTTATGGATGATGTAAATTAGCTAATTTTATAATAGAAAAAAAAGTGAGGATTAATATAATTTATAATATACTTTTAAGTTAAAGACACATGATTTATGTCTTTAAAGTGTTTATTGTAATTACTTTGGGTTAGACATGAATCGATCCTGGTTATGGATGAGGTTTTAGTTAGACATGAATCTGTTTTGGTTATTGATGAGGTTTTGGTCAGGCTGTCCACAATAAATGGAAATCAAAGCAAAGTCCAATCTATGTCATGTATGTTTCATGTTTTAACGTGTTCTTCTTTGTCTAAGACTTGAATTCACAGTGTGTCAGAGTCTCTTCCTCCACGTCAGGTGTGATGCTTCAGTTAACCGCACTGCCATGACACCTAGTGGGGAAATGCTGGTCCAGCAAAGTCCACTCACGTCCTAATGATTCTTTTCCACTGGATCTAAACATGTTCTTCAGTGATTTCACAAATTAAATCATCTTTATTATGGACGTTGTTAAATCAAGCACAAACTCCACAGGCAACAAATAGGAGGAAATGTTCAAAGGTCAAGGTGAGTATCCTGATGGTATTTGTAAGAGAACATGGACGACTGATCTCCTGTCGTATGAAACTGGTTCTTCACATGCACTGGATTTTATCTGCTTCTCCAAATTACTTACCTCTCGTAATATTTTTACCTTTATTAAAAAAAATGTATCATGATAACTTTATTTTAACAAAAAATGTTCTGGTTAAATTATTATTTTAATGTACATTTTTCTCATAAAATCAACATTAGGACTTCATTCTCTAAACATTCGACTTTATTCTAGTAAAAGCGTGATTTCATTGTAATATCATGACTTTATTCTTGTAATATTCAGATTTTTTTGTAATATTTTGACTTTATCCTTGTAAAATTTTGTTTGTTGGTAATAATCTGACTTTATTTTTGTAATATTGAGATTTTTTTGTGTTATTCTGACTTTATCCTTTTAATATTCTAACTTTATTCTTGTAATATTGTGATATTATTGTAATATTCTGACTTTATTCTTGTAATTTACACGTCCACTCTGGAAAGAGTCGTCTCCCCTCAGAGCCTGATACTGTATTTTAGTTATTTAACTCGAGTTTTGTCATTTTTAATAATAACAACATTCAGTTTTCTCTCCAGGAAGCGGGGGAAGTTGGTCGCCGCCAGGTGGCGCTCGGGCTCGTTGTGGCCCCGGCGTTTCGAAGCTCCCTCCCCGCCGGAGCTGACCTCGTTCCCGGCGATGACAGTTTCCTGCGCCCGGTGGAGCCGCTGGTGGCCGCGGCAGGATGTGCAGAAGGAGGCGGGCTGTCACACTCTCAGCTCGGTATGCGAGGACTCGGCTGCCGGAGTGAATCTGTCTTTATTCTGCCGGAGGAACGGAGGTGGCAGGCGGACAGCGGTGAGTGTCGGAGCGCCTGAGAGTGGAGAAGTTGGTGTTGTGTGGCCGGAGTTTGGCTCCTGTGAAGCGGCTGAAGTCGAACCACCGATACGTGTCACTTTGGGAAGAACGTCACGCCAGACTCCGTTGGAAGATCAGCCACTTTGGCGTTGCGCCGCGTAAAGGGAACATTTCACGCAATGGAAGCGAAGAACTAAAGCGAATTTCGGATTGATCCCTCGATGGTTTTTGTTCGGCGCATTTACAACCGCACGTAGCATCACGCATTTCAGTGAAAACATCAACTTTAACAACCGTCCCGCACTTGTTGACAAGCGGCGTCGTGGGAGATTGCGGGGCCAACGGCTGAGGCAGTTTTCAAATTGAAAATATTACCGTTAAAATTACGTTTAGCTGATTTGAAAATATGCCGAATTAAAGAGTGAATTCTCCCGATGTATTCGTCTCCATTTTTCCCACTACACGCTGCGTCCTGTTTTCACGGGACTCGAGGTAACAAGAAGTGGAGAATTTTGCAACGGAGTTTTGTATGAGTTCCAATCCACAGCTCAGCCTGCAGCCTGAGTGGATGTGAAAAGTAAATTTATGTAAAATAAATAACTCGATCACATCCACTTGTTCATCCAACTGTTTAAAGTAACTAACGTTGAGCTTAGTAACTCTCAATAGTTCCAGTGCAATTCTTCTTAATTCTTCTTTACTTTACTCTAACTTAAATAACCTTTCAACCACTTAAGTGAAATAACCAATATCTTAACTTGTCACCTCTTATCTTCTCTTTTGATAAACTCATTTTGAGATTTGCTGTGATTCAGACTTGGTTTGCTTCCTTTCTGATTTCAATCAAGATGTTTTTAATCAGGTTTCTAATCACTGGTTTATTCTGTGGGAAGAAGGAGGAATTCAGATTTCTCAACCCCTTGAGTCCGAGTGGATGTTTGTCCCAAATTCGATGACACTCCCTCAAACTGAGATTTAAGATATCACCGAAAAATATAGACATACTTTTAGAGGCCAACTTGACCTTTGACCTTTAACAACTACAAAAACCAAGTGAATGCTTGTGCCAAATGTCAAAGGGTTCCTTATCTGTCGTTCCAGAGGGGAAATGAGTAACAGGATGGAGGGTTCGGCGGGACCAGGCGTCGGGGCGAACGGACCCGTGGCAGCGCCCAGCAGCCCGGTGAGGTCCAGCATGGGCCCGCCTCTGTCTCCAGAGGAGCTGGGAGACGAGCAGCAGTCGTCCCTGACAGACGTCACCCAGATGTGGATTAAGTTTGCCAAGACCTTCGCCCTCATCTTCCCCATCTACATCTTGGGATACTTTGAGTTCAGCTTCAGCTGGGTTCTGATCGCCCTGGCCGCGTTGTTCTACTGGAGGAAGAACCACGGCACTCAGGACTACAGGATAAACCGGGCCTTAGCATTCATGGACCATGAGGAGAAAGTGATGAAGCAGAGCGTGCCTACGACTGAGCTGCCACCGTGGGTGAGTCCCCCTTCGTTATTCCCAGTATTGTCACTGGCTTGTCCCAGTTGCTTTTGTTATTTGACTCCGTTTAAAGCTCCACCTTTCAAGCCTACATGTGGGATGTCAGCAACGACTGGTGGCCTGCCAAACGGACTGATGGGGGTAATTGAATTAGCTGCCATGTCTTCCCACTGACGATACAAATACTTTTTCCATGGGAAACTCCAGACTAGCACTGGTCTAATTCAAGCCACAATGATGTTTCATTCAGCCGACAATGGTTAACGATATGAGCCTTTCACAGACACATCAGCGTTTATGTTTGCCGATATCGGCCAATATCAAAACTGCAGGAAATATGTGCATTTATATTTATTTTCTAAAAGAGACACAACGCCAGATTCGCTCTCGGCTACTCGGGCTCCCCCTACAGGTGGAACGGGTAATTCACCTGCGTTATTATTTACAAGCTGATTGTCGTGATGTGGCGAGCTAGCTGTCTCCTATCGTCAGCTGCCTCTGCTTGTTGGTGTGTGACGTAAAGCAGCTTGTAACATTCCAGCACCGTACCCCAGGGTTACATAGTGTAGATCCAGGCCTCTAGGGGGCGCTGTGGCAATGACGGACCTCCCTTTTATAAGGAAGTGCACTATCAAAATTATTTTAAAGTATAAAAACAGCCTTTTGACGCTTCATTTCAGGCTCTGTGTATTTGGTTGTACTTGTATTTTTTATGCATGTACATCATCTGATATATCAGCATCAGTATTTTTTTACTCCTGCACGTGAGGTGTACACGTGCACTGGGAACTTCAGCTACACGGTAATACGCCAGTCAGTCTTACCGGATTAGAAATTGGTGACTAATGCTCACATTTTCACATCAGTCACGAACAAAGGATTGTTTGGGCAAAGGAGCTGCCAACAAATGGAGACAATTAATAGCTGATGGTAGATGGCTGGTTTCCCCTAAGTCACTACATCTGGTCCCACGCGACACAAAGCAAATCGCTGCTCGTCTGGTGAACAGCCTGTGGAAAGTTGAGAGATCCCAACCTGAGCTCGACTCTTTATGATGACCTCAATCCCGTCCTCTCCCAGAGGGTGTAGCAGGTCTCGATGAATAATTCACACATGGCCCCGTCGAGCCTCAGGCCTCCATAGAACGGCAGTGTGAAGCAGCAGGGTCATCCTACCTGTGCTGCTTGTCACTTTCTGTATTCACCCCTTTGGTTTGGCGTGTTTGCCACAAAGACAACACGGTGTGGAGACCTTCCACATGCCGAAGCTGCCCGTCCAGTGTCCACTCAATCAAACATCTGAGAAGGCATCTGTGTTTCCCACAGAATTAGACTCTGCTCGGGTCGGTGGCTCAGCAGGAGGATTGTAAAACATCCACTTTGTCAGTCTCCACAGAGGTTGTCAGAAATATCATATTCATATTCATGATTCCAGCCTGAGTTTTACTTAATATCCCATCAGACAGCAATCAGTGGATGACACATCACTACCATCTTTCAGGAACTATAACAGTTTCTAAACCTTCAGTGATGCAGCATTTCAGCCTTTTAGAAACCACACAAATCTTCATCTATCCATCTCTAGTCTTGTGAGATTTACTCGCTGCCTCTGAGATGGAAATGAAAGGCCTCTGTTCTGCAGTGACATTTTCACGTAATCGACGATGATGCAGGAAAAAGTGGTGAGAGGATGGCAGGATGCCAAGTAGACACACAGCCCCCCCCCCCCCGACCGCAGATCATCCCATCAACACATCCATTATCACACAGACCTTGAGAGAAGTGGTTCTCAGCAAAAAGCTAAAAGACACACGGCAGCTGCCACGTTTGTCGTGTTGTGAGTCGGCAAGCTTTTGTCTGGGATGTTGCTTGTGGGCTTCACAGATGTTCACAGATGTTTTAATCCTCATACAACGTGACTTGGGGCATTTGGATGAGACGGTGCTAATTGACTGATCAGAGGGAAAATGAGAAATCGGTGAAAGGATGTCAAAGGATTAATAATCAGCGGTGAACTTTGACCCCTGGGACACATTCAGAAGCTGTCAGTGTGTCCTTCATACGAGATACACTATCTTTTTACCTCCGGCAGACTAACCTCAGAACTCAATGATTAGAAGCTCACTGAAAGTCTTTATTTTGTTCTTTAACTGAATCAAAACCACACTATCTAGTTTCTGGTCGACACAATAGACTTTTTAATTGATTCCTTTTCCATTTTAGTTAATGATAAATTAAACGTCTGCACTACTTTCCCTCAAATTCAGAGGGAACAATGAAAGGGATGGGAACTTATGGTTGTTGGTTGTTGGTGTCGTCCCACTCCCTGAACCCAAACACAACTGAACGCTGGATATTACCCATGATAGTTTAAAGGATTCCTGCTGAATATTGGAGATAAACTCTGGTTGTTGATAACTTCTGAGTCTTTAAACTGATCTCAGTTCAGCTTCACTCTTCAACTGGAGCTGATTGTGACAGTTGAAGCTGTGACTCTCAGTCAGTTCTTCTCACAGGAGATGGAACCCACTCACCAGAGTAACAGAGAACAAACGCTCAGGGAGAGAAGGAGGAAACTTTTTTCAATGTTTGTCGTAAAAAACGCTGTCAACATGTAAAATCAACAAAATGAACCAAATGTGCAATATAGTCCTTAGAGCCTGTAGTCTCTCTGTCTTGACTATCTCTGCAAATATGCCTGGAATGAGGCTTGATAGGACGTGTGGGCAGCAGCTCATCGCTCGCTTGCCAGGAATCCCTGCGGTAATGGTATGGTTGTACTTCTGAGGACAAACTGACACTGCACAACTGCCTCACTGCTGCCAGACACAAACAAATCTGCACCAGCAAAGACCTTTTCAGGAGAAAAGACTGTGTTGTTTGTCTCACTGTGTATTTGAAGGTGTATACTGAATTTAACGAGAAGCTGTCTGCTCCATGAGTCACGACAATAACCGAGACAGCTCTGTAGAATAAACAGGAACATGGATCTACCACCAAAGATGAGTCACAGAAGTTTCAATGCTTTTTATTCATATTCTTTATTTTAAGCATTGTACAAGGTCAAATGTGTGTTTGTGGTTTATGTTGACGTCATATGTTGTATATAATAATCCTACAATGAATAATCTCAAACTGACGCGGAAAAGTATTAGTTCATCGTACAAATATGTGAAATTTCAGCCACGGAGGTCGTCCCAGGCTGTGTTTGGTGAATGTGGGTTCAATGAGATGGAGGAATGTTGAAATAAAACAAGGAATGCAGTCAGGCCTTTAAACTGATGGGAGCTGATGTCGCGGTCTCTCATGGTAAACGTTGAACTGGATTCAGCAGCTGAGCGTCAGAGAGGTGGTTCACAATTTGTCCTGGCTTTGCATTTTTGCCTTTACTTTGTCAGCTCTTATTTTCCTAAATCTGCATTTAAATTAATAATAATGATAATAATTACAGCAGTATATTTTTCATCACTAGCATCAACGGTTGAGTGTATATCTACACGTTGTTCCTGGCTTGTGAGCACAGTGAGGAGGTGTGACACATGGTTGATGCTGAAGAGTTTTAGAGCTGAACCTTCACTCAGGAGTAAGAATCTGTCTTTAAACATTTATCATTTATCATCATCGATATCTTTTTATATTGATCTAATTATTAGCTGTATATTCTATGAGCCAAGGCCAGCAGGACTCTTTAAACTCCTGTTTGTTATGTTTAGTTTATCATTAAAGTGATAAAGTATCATTGAGTTTATCAGTACTTTGGATTGTGATTGATTTATCACATTTGACCTAATCAGGAGAAGTGACAGCGGAGCACACAACAACAAAACACACAAATTAAAGGTTGCACTGTAATGTAAATCCATGACGTCCCACACTTATACTTTACACAGGGCTGCAGCGATGTCTTTGTGTTTATTCATGAGTGTGTGATTGTGTTTTGTATTTCAACAATGACAACTAGAATGGCAGTAGAGTAGAGACCTCAACGCCCAACAGGCCCCTGATGAAACCATATTTAAATCCACTAGATCCACATTGTTATTTAATGGGTTCTTTCCTGAACCAGGAAATATTTAACTCATCATGTGGTTAAATATGTGCTGCTGTTGTTTGGATGGAGTTTATTAAACTCAAGTATTCTTCATCAGTCATCACTGTTGTTTACTTTAAATAAAACATCTTAAACAAACATTGGTAACTCCCAGTTGTACGGTTGCACATTGTACGAGTAGAATGAGAAATAATGACATATGCAGCATATGTGTAAATATGTTTCTTTTCTTTTTCTTGTCGTGTTCTTTACTTTATTGTTGTGTTTGTAAATGTTGACTTTAGCTTTCTTTGTCTTTCTACTAACTTTTAACTTCCTGCCTTGTCCGCACCAGCTTTTGTTTACTTTAAAATCTTGTGTATGTGTGAATATATGTGGGTCTTAACGTGCATAAGATTTATATTTACTTTTAATGTGCAAAACAAAGTCAGTCAGTTTAATGATTAATTGACCAACAATATCAGGACAAGTTATCTTTCAACAGAACTACCTCACAGCAGTATTAGTTCTGGAATCTCTAATTGCTGGCATGTGTCTGGATTGTTGTGTTGCTGTGTGAGTCAGTGTAGTGTGGCTGTGTGAGTCAGTGTAGTGTGGCAGTGTGGTTGTACTGGACAGTTTCTAGGTGTGGATGTGTGTCACTGAAGCAGGAAACGTTGAGTCAAGCTCAGCTAAACCTTTTCCCTCGGCAAACGAACGTTCAAACAGTCGGACTCTGCCATCGGCCTCTCACTGATAAAAAAAAAACAAAACTCAAACCACAGCGTGGAAAGTCATGAAACCACAGGGTAACTGTGTCTCTGAGGTTCCCCCCTCCTCCTCTTCCTCCTCCTCCTCCTCCTCCTCACTCTCTTCGTCTCCGTGTACTCGTCTGACATGGCGTTGGGTGGGGCCTCCCTGTTCCTGTGATGTGCCAAAGGGCAGGGCTCTGCAGCAGGGAGGGGGAACAATGTGAAGGAACAGAGCGGCCTGGTGCTGCTCTGCTTGTACCTTCACGCTGGGGCAGCCTCCCAGTGTCCAGTACCCTGTCCCACTGTACTTTGAATATATTTGAATTTAAACTTTGATCACCTCTCTGCTGTGTGGTGATCTGAGTTTCTTGAACTACTAAGTATCTGTAACCAAATTTGAAAGTGACACGATGCACCACAGTCTTGGTGATGAATCCAGATAAGTCTCTAGAAAGTCAGACAACAACGTCATCTGTAACGCAAACCAGTTGCTCCTGTAAGATAAGAGACAAGATCCACAGCCTTTTGAGATTAACCAACCAGCATTATGTGCTCATTATGAGATGGCATTATTACAATTTCATGCAACAACAGGGGACGCAACACCCCACAGAGGCTTTTCTTCACTAGATTTGAACATCTATAAAACCCAGTTTGATTAAAATGATGCAGGAGACAGCAGCTGACTACAGACACACTATGGTCTGCTGTGTAATCATATCTTTCCATCCTTTAGCACACAGGAGCAGGTTTCCTGGATGTGCAGTGTGTCCTCCTCACGTCCTCGACAGTCTCTCTCTCTTTCTTTGAGCCTAAATATAGACGTCAGCACAGCAGCAGTGAGCAACTGTCTCATTGTGCAGGTCTTCTTGCTCCTGGGCCCTTCAGAGCCTTTCTGCAGTCTGAAGGGGGAAGACCACTGAGCAGCTTTCCTGGTTGTGTAGTTGTCACCTTGAAAAGGAGAATCTCTAACAAAGAGACAAATTGACAAGTTGACAGATTGACAAATTGTTTATTCTGCAGGCTAAGACAGAAAATGAACATTTGTCAGTTGTACTTTAAATTAGAATCTAAAAACAGAAACAGAAAATATGTTCATGTATGTTTCTTCTCATTGTCTCCTTAGAATACAGTTTGTGGTTAAACTGTAAAATGTCAAGCCTGTAACGGTTCGATTCCAACATCTGAGGAGTCATTGCCAATATTTTCTTTTTAATATTTAGGCCAATTAATCAGTTTCAACTACTTAATATTTGCATCTGCAAGAAATTCCTCCGACACACACACACGCTTTTTGTCGGGGGTGTGGCTGGAAAAGGGAGGTTAGGATTTCCACCTCAGCTGTTACATAGTTGAACTGTGAGTCTTACCCTCCTGACACACACACACACACACCCACACACACCCACACACTCACACACACACACACACACACACACACATACACACACATTATAAGAAGGGATGCTCCTGTCGAGTACGATCACCCATTGGTTCCTGCTCTTTTACATGTACTCAGAAATGTCTCTGGAGCCACGTCTTTGCCATGAGTCAGATCCACAAGCTGTTTTTGAGGTTAGGCGGGGTCCAGGCTGAAAGCAGAGCTGCAATAAAAAGGAAAAGAGAGCAAGGGTCTGTGCTGGTGTGGGCGTGTTGCTACAGGCAGATGAAATACGATCCGAGATGATGCACTGCAGGAGGGGGGGCGCTGTTCTGCTGAGCAGGACCAAAGCTTTCACATTTCCCAACAACAGCAGATGGAAAAAGGGAAAAAGGACTTATGGTGAAATACTTTTTTCTGTTGCAGTGGAAAAGAGAAACTATTCCCGGTTCGATGAGGAGATGTCTCAGTTTCCTTTCTGTGTCTCTCTGCAGGTTTTAGAAAATCTTAGTTATCATGGATAAATAAATTCATTTGACTTTTAATTTGAAAGAATCTACATTTTTGTTTGCTGAGTCATGTCAGCTGTCAGGACCTTCTTATTTCCTGTTCACCTTTTTGTTTTTGAAATAACTTGATTTGCTATTCGGCTCTTTGAGTTTGAATTCAACTTTTTATTCATATACTGTCTTCCTGCTTCTCTATTGTTTCCCCCAATAGTCGGAAAGATCGTGCCTCCAGATTCATGATATCATTTTAATGTCTGCCACGTTGCAACAGACGCAGCAATAAACAGAGCGGGGACGGACCACAGCCACATCTGGTGGTCCATTCCACATAGAACCATGCCCGACACTTCCTCCCACTCTCCACAAATTAAACCAGAACATCCAGAATGGGGCAATGCCATCTTGTGCCAGTGAGGCCCTCTGGGGCCGGGGGTCTGGGCAGGATGGAGCTCCTGTGTCGAGGTCCCACCAATTGCGAGTCAGTGTCAATCTGTCAATCAGGGCGTCTCAGTTCTATTTTATATCATCAAATAACGAATTCAAACCGAACTTGAGAAAACACACTGGAGCTGTGAAGTCGTCCGTCTTTATTCACAGTCTCAGTGGCTTCATGTCGAGTTTCACCTCGAACAAACGGACACAACCAAGTATCTGTGATCCATTTACATGTTGGGCCACAGAGCGGTAACTGATCCTCACCTCCCGTTTTCCTTTGTGGCCACTTATTGTTTTGTGTCTTCAAGACGTCACGAGAGATGTGGAGAAGTGTGAGCGTTTTCTGACTCCAGGCCCAGCACATGGTACAATAGATTCGTCCCCTGTGTCAAATTACTGAGACAGGAGGGTTCTTTAAAACCAGAGTGACGTCAGTCCAACAGAGAAAGAGAGTCTCACCAGAAGGCGTTCAAACCAAACCGTGAAACAAGACGCCAGACTCGGCAGTAAAATGCTCAGGGAGCGAGAGCTTTCTACCAAACCATGTAGCCGGAAAGTCAGGTGTGTGTGAGTGTGTGTGCATTAAATAAATCCTGGTTTAGAGAATTGAAATGTGGTTTCATAAAGAGACTGTGGGGCCTCTACTCAGTGACAGTCTGCTCTGTGTTCAGAGCAGGAAGCTTCTCTCCTGACCTCAGCCTGTGGTTTAAATTCAATGTCTTTATGGCCTCATTCATCTGCCGCAGGCCGAGGCGTCTGTGCCGAATACTCCAAGTGTGTCACTTATAACAGGTCACCTCTACTTCTCCTCACTGTGAGATATCCATCACACGACTTTGTTGCATTCGTAGCACGTGTTTAAAAACCACGGTATTCAGTTGTTTACAGAATGACTAACAACAAGACAATAAAGGTTTTAATCATTGTGTGTGGTGTATCAGCTAATGATTGATACATTTCACGATTCATTTATTAAGGTACTAATCAAAATCCTCATCACACCAGTCACGAGTCACAGGAAGATGCTAGGGAGTAAAATGTTTCTGATACGTCAATATCTGCTGATTTAATAATTTAAGTGATTCCTTAGATGTCGTTATCAAACCCTTATGAAACACAAATGTAAGTTAGGCTTGATATTTAAAAGTTTAACTGTAACTCATTTGCTATAATTAACTATAAATAAAAAGAAATACAACAACAAATATTATACTTAAATTAAGACAGTTCTTGCGATCCAATTATGACCATCTAGGAATTTCCTTCAGGGCATTGATGGGGAAATTTTGTGTTAAATTATGATTCTAACCCTTTTGTCTTTTTTTTCTAATTCCAGGTTCATTATCCAGATGTGGAAAGAGTAGAGTGGCTGAATAAGGTACACACACAGACACACACACACACACACAGACACACACACACACACACACACACACACAAATACTGCCTTTATCTCTCTATCCTCACCCACTAGCTGTCTCTATAATAGCCTCTGTTAGCCTGTTAGCTTTAGAGGCAGACAGGTAGTGTATAAATAGCATCTGAATCTGGAGCTCTGTTAGACCCCGACCCAGTGCTGACAGAGAGAGAGAGGGAGGAGAATGGTCGAGAGTGAGTGGTAGAGAGAGAGAGAGATACCTACTGTAAATGTGTACTCATAAAGTACGTCCAGTAAAAAGTAAATGGAACAAAGGACTTAGTTTTCACTCTCTGTATCTGATGTAGTGATGTTCATGTTGGATTTGTCTTTTTGGATATTCACAGGTACAGAGTGTTTGAAAATAGTTTAATTTTAAGTTAATGTCATAACGTTGATCTTTAATGACATACTCTGAGTTTTCTCATATTATTCTGTCGTTAAAGTTATAATTTTGATCAAGTTTCTCCTGCTCAGTGACCAGCAGCCCTTTCTCAACCACCTGTCGTTTAACCGTTACATTATTTTCTCCACATCACTTGGATCAGTTTCAATATTCAGAAGCAGATATTCAATATAATACGAGTTATGAATATGCCATCGATCTAGAAAGGGGTCACATGGAGCTGCAATGAAATCTTCTACCCCTGCTGAGCAGACAGGAAGCAAGCGACACACGGAACAGACCCGTCCAGCTCTCTGCACCGTTTCCTTTTTCATCCTAATCAATATACTGCCACATTAATATCTGAAGTGTCTCCAACATGTCCACAAAGACTTCCAGTTGTGTATGTACGAAAATCGTGTTCTCTCTCTCTCCTCCTCCTCAGACGGTGAAGCAGATGTGGCCGTTCATCTGCCAGTTTGTGGACAAGCTGTTCAGGGAGACCATCGAGCCGGCGGTGAAGGGCGCCAACCCTCATCTCAGCACCTTCTGCTTCACCAAGATCGACATGGGCGACAAGGTGATGAGAAGACACACCGAGCAGACCCTGGATCCAAATGCACAAGAGGGGGGGGGCATTTGGATCAGGGATACTTTGGCTTAGTTTCTGAAAAGTAGGAGTAGTAGTTTGTTCCCACAGAGCCATAAGAAAAGCAGATGTCATGGTCGCTCTGATGGGTTATCTGAAAGTTATTTTATTATTGAAAAACTGTTCGTCTGAAACATACAACAATACAGCTTAGGCTCTTAAACTCTGCTGCTCACAGTGTAGGTGTTAAGATCTTCTATTGGAGTGTTTCTAAATTTGTCATCTGTATTTTATTTTTTCGAACATCGTGGTCCTGGAGCTGAAAAAGCTCGACTCTTCTTTTACCACCGGGTTTCTTTCTGTTCCGTCCTGGAGAACACCCTGACCCATATTTTGCTCATGCTTCAGAGCAGAGCAGTAATTATACTGTTGGTACAGTGAAAGGTTGAAATCCTACTTCAGAGCTGTTCACTCACTCGTACCGGTTTCCTCATGTTGTGTGTCCGCAGCCGCTGAGAGTGAACGGGGTGAAGGTTTACACAGAGAACGTGGACAAGAGGCAGGTCATCATGGATCTGCAGATCAGGTAACACGCTGAAACCAAAGCATCTCACTCTCCTCTGCTTCCTACAGGATAAAGCTGCTTAAATCTATTTATTATCATTATTGTCATCAAATCCCATAAAGAGACCACTGTTGACTTCATGTGGTTGCCATGGTCATGATGGAATTACTCCCCGCATCAGCACCTTCAGACACAGTATTACACATTACTACAGTATTACACAGTACTACAGTAGTACGCAGTAGTTTAAATGCACCAAATGAACATCCTCGTGGTTCAAACATATCGTCGGAGGTGAAGACTGCAGCTGCTTCTTCTTCTTCTACTGTTTAATTCTGTCTCTACTTCCTGTGATTGCTCTTAAAGTCCAAACTAAGATGTAACAGAAAATCTAATTACATGTAGAAGAGAAAGTTCAGTCTTTCTTTCTTTCTTTCTTTCTTTCTTTCTCTCTTTCTCTCTCTCCCTGCTTTCACACTGTGACACTGGATGAATTCCCTAACTGCATTATTTTTTTTCCAATTCTCAGTTTTGTCGGGAACACAGAGATTGACGTTGACATCAAGAAGTTCTACTGCAGAGCCGGGATCAAAAGTATTCAGGTATGAGACCAATGATAAAACGCTGCCGGTGATTATAATGGTAGATTTTCTCTGGCAAAGTTTGTGAGATAAAAGATAAATTGACTTGACATTGTCATTCACCAGCTGTCACGCTGATGGATGGAAATAGAGACAGATGTGAGGTTTTATAGGTTGTCGCCCTCAGTTATTTGTCCGTGACCGCCATATTAACCTCTGACCTCTCCAGAGACGCTTTTACATAATGTGTTGACACCGCGGCCGATAAAGAAGCCGTTATCTGCTCGGCTGTTGGCAGAGGATCAGGCCATGTTTGCTGTTCAGAGATCAGAGAGGGAGAGAAAGTGAGTGGAGAGAAGAGTCAGGAACGATTTACGGAGGGTCAACATTTGCCTTTGTGTGTGGCTCAAACTTTATGGCTGCAGTCAGGTTTTCATAGGCTGTCGAAGAAATGAGTTGTTCAGGTGCCATACATGTTAGCTTGGAGCTTAAGGGTGATATAGTTAGATGATTTCTACCCTTGTTGCTTTTTCTCTGGTCAAACTGATCCGGGCGCAGCGTCACCTGCATCACACGGTTCTTGAAGAATCTCCCTTGAGGCAGGAGCGAGCTGCAGGAGGTCAGCGAGGATCAACAACAGGCTATCTTCCATCTCTGCCCTGCACCCGTCTGATGAGCAAAATTTTGTTTAATTACTCAGCGCGAGCTACAACCAAATTTGGTGCTGCAGTCGAGCAGCCTGCGTATCAGAGGTTTGAGTCACTGCAGCTGCCGATAGAGCAACAAGCTCAATGATGAGACATTGAAACATTCAGACTTTTATTAAAGGAGAGTTATCACGTTTTCTCTGATTCCTTCCTCCAGTGTATTATAGAGTTTTTTTTATTATAAATACAGCCCCTACGGATCATTAGTGAAGATAATATGTTTATGTTGTGTTAGCAGCAACAGGACCGGGATTGGCTGGGTTCATCATGTTGTTCTTTCTCCTCTCCAGCTTCACGGAACGTTGAGGGTGGTGATGGAGCCGCTGCTCGGGGACATGCCTCTGATCGGCGCTCTGAGCGTCTTCTTCCTCAAGAAACCAGTGAGTACCTTGATCTTATGTCCTGTCAACACAAACAAAAACAACACAAATCACCACTAGTTCCCATGGCCATATCACTATGGACATTATCTAAGCAAAGCCCGGCTCCGTTTGTAAGTCTGGTGGACACAAAGTCCACCTGGCCCCTTGTGGACTCTGCACTCACCAAGTTCCCAGGAACGTGTCCATGAGTTTCTGGTAAGTGAAGTGAAGTCTGGACATTTGGACGTCAGGCAGTGACTCAGTGAGTCCTCATGAGATGAGCCTGCAGAGTGTCTCCCCTGAAATCCACCTGTTTACCTCCGATACCTCGAAACACTTCTTTAAACAACAGCAGGAAGTGTGCAGTCCTAACTTTATTACATCTTTCAGTCAGATTTGAACCTGTGATTTACGGTTTTAGTTTATTAAAATGACTACACATTGACACCAGTTAGTTCTGCCCCCCTGGAGCTTATGAGGATTGAATGTCTTGTTTTATCAGTGTTTCTTTCCTCTAGTGTGTTGTATGACATGTAGCAGTGTTGTTGTTGTTGTTGTTCTGAGTAACATCCACTCATCACTCATCACTCCTACTGTTGGAACATGGCCCTGTTTGTTCTCTAAACCTCCATCAGCTGTAGCACTTTCCACCTCAGTCTCCCCGATGGCTGCAGAGCTGCAGTCCTTCTTTATCAGTGGATTCCTTCTCCCTGACTGCTGCCGTCTTCCTTCCTGTGCATCAACACATGTTATCTTCTAGATTTCAGACTTAAATGCCCACACCCACAGGAAAAGAGTTTCCATTAAAAAAGCCCCCAAAAGACATGAAATTCTTCTTCCCCTCCTGAAATCTCATTTTTTCTGGTGAGAAGTCAAACTTCAAGGAAAAGTCTGGGTTATCTGTTTCCTCTCCGTCACCTGCTGTTGGGTCAGATCTCAGCTTTGTGACTGAACTAAGATGGTGAACATTTAGTTAGCATGTTAGCATGGAAGCATTATCTGTCAAATAAAGGCGAGAACTACATTTCAAAAGTCCCAAACGAATGGTCCAAGCTCGACATTTGAAACTAAAGACGTAGTCCGGATTTAGATTTGTCATCACATCCCTTCCGCCCTGTTCTTACAGTTAAGTCACATCTTCAATGCAACTGCACTTTCCTGAAGCTTTGATCAACTGTCCAAACTTTTTTGGATGCCTGGAACGAGTCCGGTGACATTCTGTTCCAGCTGTTAAACTTATAGTTGCCCGAACATTGCCAAAATAATTTCCTTTGTCCTGACTGGTGCATTGTTTTGCTTCATTGTTTACATGGTGACATCACAGTCCCATACCAGTCATAGTCCGCCTTTAATAAACTGTCGGCAACAATCTGAGGGTTGAACAGAGACAAGTGGTTTCACTCTGGAGGAGCAACGTGGACATACGTCTGCAGATCAGGCTCAATTCAGTGCAATGACATGTGGACAGGTTCCAGTGGGTTGATGGAACCCGGACCAGTTAGCGCTGGTCTTCCACTTGACCCCCTGAGGGGCTGTGTGCTTCCACAACATTTGTTTTATTTACAAATGAGTTCCAGAGCAATCATGCATCAACGTTTGTGCTTGGGTTTTGCCGCTGACTCTGTGATTGTGAGTCTTCTGCAAGACTGGATCAAAACCAAGGACTAGTGCTTTTTGAATTTATTTACTGGTCTGACAGAAAACATTAGTATTTTACATGGTGGGGGAAAAAAAGTATGTATTTATTTGTCGTTATTTTTTTATTTGATTTTCTTAGCACAATTGGAACAAACTCTACTGGTGCTGCTGTTAGTTTGTCATTTTAAGTCCATTGGTTCATGTGTGCAGATATTCCAGCAGTTTGATTCACCACTTTAACCTCAATGCTCTTCATTCGCTTCAGCTGTAATAATGGCTTCCAGTATTTGACCTTTTAAGCCTCTTTTATGACCTTTTCCAGCTTTGCAGTCACTCTTAATCTGCGGCACACTGACACACACACACACACACATACTGACACACCCACACACCCACAGACCCACACCCACACACACACAATCCTCCCCTCTCTGACTTCCGCTCATGCTCAAACATCTATATTTCAAACACAGTCACACGGACATCAGGTCATTTTAGACCACAACTGTTACCCGGCTCACGCTCCTTTTAAGGCCGGTGGATGCTGGTATTTTGAGCTGGGCGCCTTCCCAACGCGACTCTGGTAAATTGTGTCGTGCACTAAGCGGCACAGTGTGAATGTGTGATGCCTGAACTGGACGGGCAGTTGGTGCACATCAGCTGCAGGAGCACTGCAGGCTGAGACACTCCCGCTCCTCTCGTCTGATTCCATCCTCACAGAGTAAACAGATCAGTCAGGACTGATTGCTGCCCCACCTCCGCTCCATCCAGACTCCATCCTGTTTACTGTTTGTACAAATGAACGCAGACTCTGGGTGTATTCTGTGGACTGACCAGGACAAGGCAACTCCACTGTTTGATTCTATAGAAAATGACTCTTCTTCAATACAGCTGATTATTATGATTTAGAGTCAAATAGACCATAAAGCACTGGATGTACTGAGGGGGTGAATACACTGTGAGTGACATCTAGCACCGTCCAATGGGTGCAGTTCACAGGTGTAAGTGGGTGTGCTGTGTCCTCGTGCTCTCACTCAGGCTCCACCCCCTGCACCTCCAAATAAGGTTACTTCTGGTTTCAAAAGCCCAAGATGGAGTCCATGTCCCATCTGCTAACATGGAGGAGGTGGGATGTGTAACCTATTGGTTTGGCTTCACGTTTGGGGAGCTGTCATTTCATTAGCATCATATCTTATCACACCTACAGCTTTTTGATCAGCTCAGGGGGTTGGACGTTAACGGCTTCTCCTGAATAATAGAAGTGACAAAGTAGTTGTGCTGGTGAATAAATATTAATCTTACAGTTCAATCTTGCATTCTTTCTAAAAGCTAGATTTGTTGTGCCTCTTTATCATGCAAGCAAGAATGTTATGGTGACAGTGATGGAATGAATCCTGCAAATAATGGTGAACATTAGGAATAATTGCCAAATGCAGACATACTACACTTTATATTACAGATTATTCTTAATTTAAGTCACAGTTTCTTTGTCTTCTGTCTCCTTGTATTTAACATTTTCATAATTTGTCCTCTTCCTCAGCTGCTCGACATCAATTGGAGCGGACTCACAAACATGCTGGACATTCCTGGTTTAAAGTAAGTGACAGTGTGTAATGTCTTTTTAGTTTGATCTCAAATACCTCATACATGTGATGTTGACTGTTTTTTAACTCTTATCAGTCTACCATGTTGTTAAGAGACCCAACACACACATACACACACACACTCTCACACACACACACACACACACACACACTCATATTCTTTGATAATCATGACCAGGTGGTTTCTCACCCTCTTCAGGGAGCGAGTAGGGAGAACAGCTGTGTGACATGCTCTCACACAGCTGTTTTACATAGCAGACACACACACACACACACACACACACACACACCAACATACACTTACAGACACACACAACTTTGGGTAGCTCTTACCTCCTCTCACCTCTGCACACACTTGATCCCACCGGACACACGGTCAGAGGCTCGGCTGCTGAACCCATTACATTAACCTCTGGATCACAGAATGGATTATGACCTCTATTCCCCCCCCCGCTAAGTGTTGGTATTTTTAGTAACGTGATAATTAAAGGAGAGCGGCGGCAGACAGAACCGTGATGTCGGATGTTTTAGGGGGAAGCGCTTCCTGCCAGGACTTCTTTTGGTGCCACGTTAATCTTCACTTGTTATATCTTTTGAGGTTCTTTGTTTCATATGAAGATGAGAAATACACTCGTCAGATCCACTTCACTCTGTCATGGAGAAGAAAAGATAGATCGACCAATCAAGACACGTGTGCAATAATCAGAGTAAAAAATGTAGAGGTTAACGTAGAGCAGGTTTTTATACCATCTCCATCAGCAGCAGCCATCTTTGTTGTTGATGAAAATTCCCCATTGGACACTCTTCTGTCGGCCATGAAACTTTGGGACATGACTTTCCGACCTCATCACTTATAAACCAATTCACTTCAATATACAATCAGCTCCAAATAGTAGTTTTCAATTGTGAACTTGTCAAATGTTTAATTGTTCGTCCATCTCCTACAAGCACCTGTTAACGTTCAGGTTTTAAAGTTATCATCTGCCCGTCACACCTGGTCCTTTATCTTTACTCTGTGTATCTATGGAAATAGTGGAAAGAGGTGTCAGTGTGTTGCTCGATCGCTCAGAACACACAAATACAACACGTGTCCTTCGTCAAGTTCGTTCACCAAGCAACTTAAATGTGAACCTCATGGTGGAAAGGTGCAGAGCAGTTGCCCCTGTGCCTGCCGGGTGGTAACTCCTCTAAATGGAACCGCTGCCGCTTCCTGCTGCATCACTGTTCGTAGAAACTCGTTTACAAAAGACTCCGCCCTGTGAAATGTAGCTTTCCTCGTCTGACGGGTTTGTAGGAAACCATCAGTGTGTGTGTGTGTGTTTGTGTGTGTGTGTGTGTGTGTGTGTGTGTGTGTGTGTGTGTGTGTGTGTGTGTGTGTGTGTGTGTGTGTGTGTGTGTGTGTGTGTGTGTGTGTGTGTGTGTGTGTGTGTGTGTGTGTGTGTGTGTGTGTGTGTGTGTGTGTGTGTGTGTGTGTGTGTGTGTGTGTGTGTGTGTGTGTGTTTGTGTGTGTCTGCTTTTCAGCTGCGATCAAGCTACAGATCTACCCTGACCTCACCCTCCCTACTTTCTTCCTGTGTGTGTGAGAACAGCAGGATATACACAACAGCCTGCACAGACTGCTAGATGACACAATCACACTATACACCAAGAAAAACACACACCTGCTTATGAAATATATAAGTGGTTGTTTCACATGTCAACACACACACACACACACACACACACACACACACACACACACACACACACACTGCTCAGTCTAATAGCAAAACAGATTCCTCCTCTAGGCATGATGGGTTCTGTGGAAGCCGCAGTATTAAACCATCCAACGCTCATCTGGAAGCAGTTATGTGTTTGGTTTGGTTTGAGCAGACCAGGAATCAGCACGTCAACACTAGACATACTTGACAAACACGTGACACGACAGTTTGAAACAGGCCCCGGATCAGCTCGGCTGTGTTCTAATGCAGGACACTGCTGCTCTCTAGAGGACATCCAGGGTAGTGTCGGGGTAGTTCAGCCTGTGATGAATCATCTGGAGACTTGTATTAAAACTCATCTGAAAACAAGGAGTAGTTCCTTTTAACAACAGAATAAGTAATACTGGTCTACAGTTTGATCCAGTGCTACACATTTCAAATATCATTTACTTGATTTTATTTACTAATGTTGATTTAATAGCCTGTAACTGATAGATTGAGGTAACACAGCTTTAGACAGGTTCATCGCACTCTAACTCATTTTTCCTTCTCTTCTTAAACCTAATTTATCGATATGATTTATTGTATAAACGCTGCCTCCTCCACGTTAGAAGATGGAACAAAGTTCTACAAAATTGTGGTTGTTTGAAATCCCACAATTTGAACCTATTGTTTTTTTTGTCTAATTTATTGTCTGTCTTTTTCGTGTCTGTCTCTCTGTCCTCCGTCCTTCTGTCTCAGTGGTTTATGTGACAACATCATCCAGGACATCATCTACGGCTTCCTGGTTCTGCCCAACTCCATCAAGATCCCTCTGGTGGGAGAGGCCGCTCTCGCTGCGCTGCGCTTCCCCATTCCCAAGGTAGCACTCACACCCATGCCTCCTCCACGTTAGCAGATGGGACATTAAAAGTCAAAGTTCATGTGAAGTATACGTGGGTTGTTCTGCCCTCCTCATCGGTGTCTCTAATGACCTTTGACCTCCGCTCCTGCTAATTCCCGCCCTCTGTTACCGGTTTGTGTCCTCAGGGCATCCTGAGGATCCACTTCATCGAGGCCCAGGACTTGCTGATTAAAGACAAGTTACTCGGAGGGCTGATTAAAGGCAAGTCCGACCCGTACGGAGTCGTCCAGGTCGGGACCCAAGTCTTCCAGAGCAAAATCAAACACGAGACCATCAACCCAAAATGGAATGAGGTGTACGAGGTGAGTGGGGAAGCTATCCCGAGTCGTGATGGTACTGTGAACGTTTTTCTTTCTTGTTTCCGTTGTATTTCTTCTATTCACTTTGCTGTAGCTCCTCTTTTCAGCCTCTGTCACAAAGCCATTGTCTCAGATTTAAGGTTCATTGCCCAGCTATAAAGATTCTACAAAATCGGACCATGAAGCCTTTTTACGTTTTCTCCGATTCCTTTTTGGTGGTGGAATCGAACTCAAAAACGTTCTCCTGAAAAGTTAAGACTGGATAGGATTTCAAATGTTGACTTTAAGATTAATTTGTAACACTTGGTCTCTAGATGTAGACACGTGTGGGTTCTGGGTTCTCACAGTGTCCAACCATCTGTTCCCCTCAAGGCCTCGTGTTCAGTTCTTATTAATGGATGGTTTGTATTTCCAGGCCATGGTGTACGATCACTCAGGACCCAATGTGGGCATCGAGCTGTTTGACGACGACCCTGATAAAGACGACTTTCTGGGAAGGTAACATTGATTTTTGTTAAATTAAATTGGGTGTTTAAAGTTTTTACCTCAGGCTGCTGGATCTTAAATTTGTAACCTTTTGACCTTTCACTGCTTTTACTTATACTTTATTTTGTTAGTAACTTATTGCAGCCTCATTAATGACAAGAAGTTAAGGAGAGTTATTCAACATCACCAGTTCTGAAACTATTCACAAATATACACAATATATATATATACTGAGGTATTATATAAACAAAGTGTCCGGTTTATTTTCTGTAAACCTATTTTAAAGAAATGCTATGACAGGATGAGAGAGTTTGTTGTGACGAGTCGGCCTCAGTAAAAGTGTCGTCATGTTTGTGTGTTTGTGTTTCTCAGTCTGGTGCTCAACCTGGCCGAGCTCCAGAAGGAACAGACGGTCGACGAGGTAAATGCATCTTCTCCTCACTGAGCTGCTGTGGCTTCTGGAGTCTTACAGCTACATTTCTCATCCTGTATACGTTCATCCTTCATCCCTTTTTAAATACAAATATCAAAACTTCTTTGGTTTCCAACTTAGCTTTTTTATAAAATAAGCAAAATATAAATAGTCAAAGTTCTAATGAATGCTTTACACTCTCTTCTTTATTTTTAAAAACCTTGCCGTGGACACAAATGAGTTGTTGCATCCCTTCCACTGTTCCACAACATGATTACCTCTGTTACTGTCGATGTCAACAGTGAACCTTTGTGTGTCCTCAGTGGTTTGTTTTGGAGGAAGTGGCCTCAGGGAAGCTGCACCTCAAACTGGAGTGGTTGTCTCCGCTGCCTGCACCTGACCAGCTGGACCAGGTACCGGCTTCACTTACTCAAACCTCTCATTCACATCCACTGACATGACTGTGCAGCCGACCCTTGACCTTTGCCAGTCACTGACCAATTACGCTGCCTCTCCCACCCCCCCTCCCCCCGACCCCGAAGGCGCTGATGAACATCGGTGCTGATCGCGGTAAAGCCAACGACGGCCTCTCGTCTGCGCTGCTCGTCGTCTTCCTGGATTCTGCCAGAAACCTGCCGGTGAGTCATAAAGCTCTTTCCTCCACCAACAGTTCCACGTAAATTCGAGGATTATATTTTTTTCGTCAAGATCACAGGGAAATTGTTGACGACAATGGTAATAAATCCCGGATACCCCCCCGACTAGGGTCAGCACCAACATTTAAAGAGCTATACCACATCCTTCCTACAGGTTTCGTGGTGACCCATCACATCTGGCTTAATAAAACAGACGCTTATGAAACCCTAACCTTTTGTGGAGGCTATAATAATCTTGGGAAGCACCAGCAGGGCTCTGTGGTTCTCTCGGTAGATGCTTCCTCACAGAAGAGCTGCTCAAACCCAGAGAGGATTTTTAGCTTCTGTGTCGATCACGAGTCAGACGCTGCAGGAAAACAGAAAATCCTAAAAGTTAAAGAACAGTGAGGGAAATAAAAGCTGAGGACGAGAATCGTTAAAGTTTCCTTCTCATGGGAATGTTTTAGAAAGGATCACAGTGAAAACATTGTCTCTTGTCTTGTCTCATACAGAAGTGTGTTTTCTCTTGGTTAGCGGTTAAGCCTCTGTAGTGCACGCCTCACCTTCCTCTTTTCAGCCTCCTCTTTTTCTCTGCCTCTCTTCACCTCCTCCCCCCTCTGAAGAGCGTCTTCGAGGGGAACTTGGGCTCTGGCTACTTAAAAGAGAGGCGGGCGGCGGGCCTGGTGTTCTGCGAGAACACCGCCTCTCTCTATAGGACCTTGTTTGTGAGTCTTGAGACTGTTCTCTGCATCCTAGAGCAGCTTGAGTTGAACGCTGCTGCAGACGTCTTGCTTTCTTTTTTTGTTGTTGTTTATGCTTGCGTTTGGTTTTGAAGAAAGGTTGTTAATCGTCTGCCTGATGAGCATGACTCCCTTCTAGTGCACGGGTTGAATTCCCCACCATCTTTATTTAACGTGAATGTTTTCTGTTGATTCATCACAAGAAAATAACATTGAGGGTTTATGTTTTAGGATCAAAAGCATCTTTCCTTTCCTCCAGATTTCGATATGTAACATTCGGGTTATCTAGGGTCGTGTTGAAGAAAAATAACAAGTTGGAGACGTAGAGGATAAACTCATAATATCACATCGGGTTGATTTTCAACAGCAATGGTGGTAAAGACACCAACTCCCATGATCCCTCGCTGCTTAATGATGTCGTCAAACTAGGTTTCTGGTTACTGTTTTGATTGAGTGACCCCTAGTGGCCAAAGTTACACATCATACACTTAAACCAAAATTAAAGACCGAACTGACCAAACTTTAGCAAAAGTGAGTTTTTTTGTTCGTTGAGACCAAAATAAAATTGATTCTAATCAAACTCAGTTCTGAATTAAATGATGTGGCTGCAGCTCGACCACCAGGGGGCGGCACATGGATACTGTTCCATTCAGAGCTACTGTATAAAAATACCTTTTGACAGGAACCATCTCGGCTGAGGTGAATATCGGCCGACACGGACGAGTCAATGTTTCCTTCCTCAGACCCAACTCCTGTCAAAATGTCCGTGTGTGTCTTGTCCCATCGCTGAGTCTTCAGACCGTAGCCTGTGAATAAAGATGGACGCCGCGTCTCCACTTCCTGCCACAAGACATTAATGAAGCCAAAATATCCAATGGTGCTGCCATCTTGTGGCGGTGAGCAGTGATATCGAGATCCTGCTCTCAGGATGGTTTGGCTTCACTTTCTTTGGAGCCGCCGTGTCGTCCATCTTTATTTTCAGTCGAGGAAAAGGAAGAAAACTCTGAGGCGCTGATTCTGTTTCTCCTCAATCTCATTACGTTGTGAATGAAGGAGGATGTGAACCTGAACTGTTCTGTTAGTGAGTCGTTCACATCAGTAGGAAAATATGAATGTTTCTCCGTCATCTCCACATCCAACCATCACAGCTTCCTGTGGATCATACTGGTTTCTTCTCTCTGTTTTAGTCTACTCTCTGTTTTAATCACCAAATCAAGTGTTGTCCAAACAATTTAATTTTTGGCCGATATTGGCTCCAAGTCTTCCTCAAATTTAACGATTCTTGTATTTTAATTTGGTTTTATTTTCAGTTTTCACATTTCCTCAACTCTTCATCAGCCTAATCTGAAGGATAACACTAAGAATATATTTATATATATAAAGATTTAGTTTTCAAACTCAAAAAACTTGCACTTTGGACCTCGTGACCAGATTTTATTTGGTAACGACATTAACCATGTGATCATTCATGTTGTCTATCTGTCGTGTCGTGTTGTGTTGTATTGTGTTGCATCCTCATGTTGGACGATGATGGTGATGCCGGTGTGTTCTATCTCATCCTCCTCCTCCTCCTCCCCATGCATGCTCCTTTATTCCCCTAATAACTTAGTGTGTGTGACTGTGTGTGTGCGCGTGTGTGTGTTTGTGTGTTTGCTCTCTCCTGCCTTGTCCCGGCGGAAAATCAAAGCGCAATCCGTTAGAGTTCAACCCAGCGGGGCTGAAGAAGGCCACGTTCAGTAAGGCCCTCAAGGTAACGACATGGAGACGAAGCACACCCACAAAGCTCAGACACTGAGGACCAATGTGGAGGAGACACAAAGACAGACGATCGCACATTCAACTCGTATTCCAGCCGCACAAAATAAACACTGTGAACACAATGCTCGTCAACGTACGGTGCGTTACTCGTCTCTGATTCAAGGTCAACATCCGAATGAGATGAATCGAGATTGAATTAAATGAGATATAAAATAAATACACATCAAAGATCGACAATAAAGTCGTTTTCAGACCTAAACTCTGGAAGGATTCTGGAAAACCTTGTTCACAAGAACAGGAAAGAGCTTCTGAGACTTAAAGAGAATAAAGAATAAGATCGTTATAATATGAACATCCTCTCCTGTCAACATTAGCTAACCCTAACTGTCACGGACTGAAGTGAACAAACTCCACTAATCACATCTGTCGACTAAAAACTGTGCAACGTGTCTAACAATGTGTTGTAAATACCAGCGTTGTGTTTTCTGAAGCACATTCACACTCAACCTTTTGATTCTGAAACTTTTAAATGAGCTTTTCATTCTGATCTGATGATTTTTTCCTCTGGTTGTTGGGATCTGTTCTTTATTGATAGAATGTCCTTCCTTATTCCTTCACATTAAAAGTGACACGTTAAACCATCACACCGGTTTGTCTGGCGTCGTTTACAACATGATATCATCTATGTTGTAAATACATTTAACAGTGTATTGCATGTTTTAGTCTGTAATTTAAATCAGTTTTATTGAATAATTTGTCTTAAAAAGCGGGTAAGATAACATCAAGTCAAATCTTCACCCAAGTGAGACTTCTTTTCCTGACAGAAATCTTTGATTTTAAGTTATCAAATGTAAAAAAAAAACTATTTTTCCTTTTTCTGCAGTCCGGTAAAAAAGTGACCAGTGATCCCAATCCATTAGTCCACTTCAGAGTGGGACACAAATTCTTCGACAGCAAGGTGAGATCACGGTTTATTAATTCAGTTTAATGCTTATATATATATAATATGGCTTTTGAAGATGAAAAAAATGAACTACATTTAACAGAAATATACGTTTAAGTGTCTAAGTGTGGGTTTTAACAATTGAATTGAAATAATGAAAAAAAATCGAAAAGATGAATGCAGCCATGTTTCAAAGTCTGTGCATGTACAAGACGTGATTGTCAGAACGTTTTCCACTAATATGTTCAAATCTTGCACACTAGCTCATTCAGGTTTGTCTCATTCATTTGATTTAATAAGTTGATCTCAGTTCACTCCGCTCAGTAAAATGCTGTTTTCACCAGAGAGCCTGTTCCTGCTTGTGTCTTGTATCTTATTTTGAAATGCTCGTGTTTCCAGATCAGATATAAAACCAAGGAGCCCTTTTGGGAGGAGGCCTTCACCTTCCTCATTCACAACCCCAGGACCCAACAGCTGGAAGTGGAGGTATTAGGACAACACAGAAGAATAAGTGATTGTTAAATATGGGTTTTAATTAACCATTCGTATTAATAATGATTATTAAATTAAGGATTAAATGCAAATAATTGATGCCCAGTAGAATAACTTTAGAATAAAGATAATTCAAGTGCAAAAGTAGGTTTAGTAGAAAATAAGGTATCTGCAATATAGCCATGATATTGAAGTAATACTATATTATATTGCACCAAATGATATGCAATATTGTACTCATAATAAAAATAAAGATTGCACATTATACTGAAAGTAGTAGTGTACATGACAGTTATACTGCACATATTAACAAATATTGCACTTTTGAGTGAACAAATTATTGCCCAGAATATGAAAATACAAATAAATACACAAACACAAAAATATCAATATAACATAAAAAAAAAGAATTAATACAAAAAATATTTTGCTGATATCAAACATAATACAAAAAATGTGTATTGCAAATGTAAATTAACTTTAAATTTCCATGATGAAAAGATAAAAAGAATCACTGAGAAAAAGCAAGACAGGTTATTTTAAGTATTATTGTACATCATATTTACACACGACATAAAACGTGATTTACACGCTATTGTTGCACATGGTTTAAAACTACTAATGCTCATGGAACTGGTCTAATATTGCATCTGACATGATTCTGTTGTTCTCCACAGGTGAAGGATACGAAGCACGAATGTTCCCTGGGGACGGTCACGCTGCCGCTGACTCGCCTCCTGGAGGCCGACGACATGACGCTGAACCAGCGCTTCCCCCTGAAGAACTCGGGGCCGAGCTGCACCATCAAGATGAAGGTGGCTCTGCGGGTACGAGACGCCGAACCTACCGCCATCGACAGCTTCCCGTGTGCTCAACGAATCAACTGGTGTGTGATTGTCTTTATTCCTCTTGTGTTGTTCCAGGTGTTGTGCCCGGTGAAGGACACGTCCCCCGCCCCGAACTCCGCCCCGAACTCCGCCCCGAACTCCGCCCCGAACTCTGCCCCGAACTCCGCCCCGAACTCCGCCCCCTCCTCAGTGCCGGTCCCGAAGTCCTCCGGCCAGACGACCCGACCCTCGGCCTCCTCTGACTCGAAGCTTCCCTCCCCCTCCCCCCCTGTAAACCCCCCCTCGGCGTCTCTGTCGGCCCAGGACCTGATGAACCGGCAGAAGGACCCGGGCGATTACGTCCGGTCCCCCGGCAGCACGGACTTGGGGCAGGGCGGAGCAGAAAGAGGAGGGCGGAGTCTGGCGGAGTCCGGCAGGAGCAGCTCTAACCTCGCCATCTCCGGCTCACAGCTGTACCTGGCCGGAGGCAAAGAGCCGACGCCCAGCATCGCATCAGACATCTCCAACCCCTACGCCACGCAGGAGCTGCAGCAGAGGCTCCACCAGCTGCAGAAGTATCTGTCAACCAATCAAATTCCAGTTTATGGCAAATTATGAACGTTATCTGAGAAACGTTGTGTTTTTAGCACGTGTGAAAGTTTAGTTAATACAGGAGCATCACTGTCACGTCAGCATAGAGTGTTTGTAAAGATGGTCAACATGACGGCTCCCCAGAGTGAAGTCAAAGCGTCTCGCTCGCCCCCTGGTGGCTGGATTTATAGGTCATAAACCCTGCTTCCTCCAGGTTAGAGGATGGGACATGAACCTTATTACAAGATGGTTTCTGTCATTTTAAAAGTGTCTGATAAGTTTGGTTATATCCAAGATGGCAGAGTTTTAATCTGGGATGTTTGGGCTTCGTTTCTGGAGGGAGGGATGAAGAAGTGGAGACCATGGAGACACCTTGGCTTCACTTTTGCAGAGCCATCATGTCGTCCATCTTTATATTCAGTCGCTGGTTCAAACCCAGAACCTTCATGATGTGGTGCCACCGCTTTGTGCCAAACAGAAGATCTCACCAGACTCCCCCCCCCCCCCCCCCCTCCTCTCTCTCTGTAGTGGCTCAGGTCCCAGTTACTTCCCACTTGGTGAGGTCCAGCTCACGGTCAGACACAGCTCGCAGAGGAACAAGCTCATCGTGGTGGTTCACGGCTGCAGGTACGAGCTGGCGACACTAAAGGGTTAACGCCAACACATTTTACTGGTGAGAGTTTATCGTTAAGTTGTGTGTTCTTTTGTTGTCACCTCAGGAACCTGATAGCCTTCACGGATCAGGGGTCAGATCCGTACGTCCGCCTCTACCTGCTTCCTGACAAACGGAGGTCGGGCCGGAGGAAAACTCACACGTTCAAGAAAACCCTGAACCCCGTGTACGATCAGACGTGAGTTCCTCTGCTAGACGTGCACTGTGTTGTTGATTTAACTCACGATCATTGGTCATTAACATCCTCCGTGTGTGTGTGTGTGTTCAGGTTTGAGTTCAGCGTCTCCCTCGTGGAGCTCCACAGACGGACCCTGGACGTGGCTGTGAAGAACAGCGGGGGTCTGCTCTCCAAGCACAAAGGCCTTCTGGGAAAGGTACTGACGTTATCTTCCTCTCTTTCCCATTCGTTATATTAAGTCTCTGTCTCTGCCTCTCAGTTTAAAACTGCAAATGGATCTTCTGTTGTTCTCCGTCAGGTTCTGGTGGACTTGACTCATGAGGACATCACCAAGAGTTGGACACAATGGTTCGTTTCTTTACCGTAAAACCATATTGATCCGTGTGCTTTGATAAGTGAATGTTGAGCTCGTCAGGTTTCTTTTAAAAAGGTTTTAACCCTTATTGCCTGAATTAATTTACAATTATATAAAAACAATATTATTGGTGTTTTTGGCCTCGCATACAGATGCTAAATTAAGTGGAGATTGTGAATTTCAATATATATAAATTTAGGTATGAGGCAAATTAGCGACATTAGGCATAATGGGGACGTAGCCTTAATTTAATAAATGTTGGTATATAGATTATTATATTGATGCTGCTATTGCTTGAAATTGAATAACAACACATTCTGTATAATCTTTGCTGTTCCATCATCACAGTATTTCAAATACAGCTTAACACCTCAAAATAACTTTGCTGCACAGTCCCAAGGGGCTAGTATGTATTTTCCACTCTGACCACTAGATGGCGGCAGAGTGCTTCCAATACCTTCCTTTGAATGTGTAGTATTTGCACCAGTGGCTGCCGGTGAAGAGGAAACGAGAAGCGTCGGCTGTTGAGTGATGGCTCTGTGAAGACGTAGGTTCGAGCTGTGTCTCAGGAGACGGAACCCAGAACGTCTTATTCCGATGTGGCTCCTGCACGGAGACATTTATCTCCAGGTCGCTTCTCTCTCCTCCTGACACACAACTTGTTTTCCATTGAAACTAAACAACACTCCTCTCTCTCCTGCAGGTATGAGCTGAGTGAAGACGGCCTGGCGAGGCCTCCGCAGCTATAGACGTCAACAACGAGTCTTCACCACAACATATCTCCACCCCTCCGCTCTACATCACTGCACCATGTTGTTCCCTCATCACTTGTAACTGTTAAAAACAAACAAAAGGAAACAGAAGAGCAGCTTTCGATTTATTTAATCTCATCAGTCGCAAGGCAAACGTCCCCTTTAAGAAGTGCGTGAGTGGCTGAGTATATATGCAACAAGTAGAAAACTATATATGACACAATAAACAGTAGAACAATCTATTTTTTAGTCGTAAAGGTCGATGATGCTGAGGTTTGTAAATAATGTAAAATGATGCTGGATGAAACGGACGTGGAGAGAAAGACGTCCGAGGTCTCGGACTTGGCCAAATGATTGTTTGTAATTTTATATGTTTTCATGATTATTATTATTTGTTCTTTTTTTAATGGCTCAATATTCCGAGGCAGAGCGGGGGGGGGGGGGTGCAGGGAGACACGTCACCAAAGAGACAGGAAGCATTTTATTTTGGTAACACAACTGTACGCTGGCTTTATTCCACTTTAATAACGTGTGTATTAACCATGTGATGAGAACTTTGAATACACAAATACCGTGTTAAATATGAAGCAAGTTAATTTAGCTCGACAACAGAGTCTTTTTCATCAGTTAATATACCTGCTGTTACACTGCAATGAGGCCTATCTGATGGTTTTTAAAACTATTTGCACATTTGTGTGTGTTTGTGTGTGTTTTTTTTATCTGGTCGGGGATCATCCGTGTTCTTATCAGCAATTTGAACATTTCCTAAATGAATTTAGGATGAAAACATCAAGTTTATCAGATCATTTCATCTCAAATTCATTAAATTCATGTTTTTCTAAATATAAAATTCAAAGATCTTGAACTGATGAATTCGGTAAAGTTAAATTTGAGGTCGGGTTGTCCTTTTGTTTTGAGGAACAGAATCCTCCTGCTATCACCTTCTTAAGTTTATCAATTATTACATTTATATGTCGTTATGTTGTTTGCTCATATGGAACAATCAAGAAATCCACCAACTGATGTTTTTACACTCATCCCTTTCTCCGTGCTTTATGCTAAGCTAAGCTAATCCTGGATTTTTGTTAAAAAAATAAATGAAAACATGTATTACTCAAAGTGTGGAAATATCACTATCATGTCATTCCTGTATCACGTTGGACTTTATCTAAAATGAAAAGTGCAGAAAACAGCATTTGTGTTAAAAGTATAGACTTAGAGCGATTTTCCCTCGTCTGTTGTTGTGGCTTTTATTTGATAATTAACACTTTTCACTTTTCACCAGACATCTTTAAACTCGTTGAAGTTTCTGGAGGATCCTTAAATCACAAACGTTTTTTTTACCACTTCCTGTTGACAGAGGTCGATGTGATCGTCGCTCACATGTTGTTTACGTCAACATCGGTCTTAACTCTTCATCGAGGTTCATTTTCAACACTGTGTTGTGTCGCATTTGTTGCGTCGACGCACAAAATGTGTCGTCTGAAGCAAAAACCACACAGCAGTGATAAAACAACATTTCTCTGTTTTCCTGTTTAGTTTTTTTTTAGCTTTGTGTTTGCTTCTTGTTTTTCACATTTTTGTTTAGTTCTCGGTTGGTTTTGTTTTTTTCTTTAATGTTTGTTTTCTCGTTTTGTTCACTATTGTGTGAACATTTAATTTGCTTTGTTTGTTTCATATTTGTTTTGTGTTGCCTTGTGTACATACACTTGAATGAAGGATTGATCTGATTTATATCGGTAACAAAGGATTTGGTTGTGAATGAGTTTTAGTGTCGAACACCTAAATGCGTTTGTGTGTCAATACGCAGCCAAACAGTGAATGTGTGTTGATACTGAGGTGGCTGCAGTTTGACCTTTGCCCTTTGAAAAACCAAATATTGACCTTTGCCTTGTTCTCATTCACATCAGGCATCAAGAAAGTATTTCACATAAATGTCTGTAACTATTGTTTAATGTCTCTCAGTGTTCTCTTCCAGCCGTCGTCCTCTTTGTCGTGTTTTGTGCGTCAGTCTGTGTATTTTGTGTGTCAGCCATCGTGTTTGCACACTTTGCCTCCGTGGGTGCAGTGTGTCCTCGTTTATCTTGTTTATCTTGTGCCTTAGAATCCACACGGCCCAGAGATATGAACGTGTTTGAAAAGAACCAGCGTGTTTCAGAGCGTCTCCTCAATGAAATGAATAAAGATCTTCGGCTGCAGCAGCAGGAAGCTGAACGGTCTCTGACTCGTCTTTGTGTTTCCATCACCACGCTGGGACACCAGTTCATCACTTTCCAGTCAAACCAGTCCACAGGTAAACGTACCATAAAACCACCGGTGGTCACGGGACGACGGAGACATGTTCCGTGTCTCCTCAAAGACAATATGAGCAAATTACATTAAAAAATGTAAAGTCCTTAAGTGTAGAATATTTGTTTTGATAAGTTCATAGAGTTTATTTAAGTTAATGATCAAAACTAGCTTTTAAATCTTTACTTTTCAAACATAAAAACACGAAAAATAAGTGTAGATTTATTGAGAAAACAGAAAATTGAAAAACAAAACAAAAAACGAGTTCTTTATTAATATTTAATTTTCCTCTTTATGGTTTAATTTACACACTACAGCTCAAAAAAGGAAGTTGGAGACAGAGAGGAAATTCAACACTTACAAAAATAATTAAAGAAGCAGACTGCTGAAGCTTCATAATAACTTTAGAATAAAAGGGCTGTGGATGATGACCCCATTGAGACTTTAATAAAAACATTTATTTATATAGCCACGCCCACTAATCACGCATTACAGTTCAGGTCAGAAACAGAAACTCGTGTTTCGCTTCAGATTGAATAAATCTCTCTTCTGTGCAACATCACAGACATCAGAGGACTCTAGGACTATATATATATATATATATATATATATATACATTAAAACTATAAACCAACTGGGACCAGTGCAGAGTTCAGGGCCGGTGTGAACTCTTTACTGGTCCTGGTACCACTCGGGCTGCAGAGTTCTGAATCAGCTGTAGATCCTTTCTGTTCGGGGTCGACCTCACATTTGACCTTACACAAGTCAAACCTGCTCAAAGTGAAAGAAACACAATCTGTTGTTCTGGTGAAATAGTGAAATAATCTTTATTTTATTCCTATTTATTTCATCAAAATGTTTTCTTTCCCGAAAGCACCTGAAGGTGACGCCAGAGCCGAATCTGAGCTTCCTGAATCCGTCAAGCTAGCGAAACGTCACCATGTTGACGGAAGTAACCGTCACAACAAAAGCATCATTAAAGGTGCTTGATGCTCTGCGTCACAGCTTTAACTGAGAACAGATCAAAAATACTTTGTGTTTGCTGCTATACTTGTTACTTTCTGTTGAAAAGTATTAATATTCTGATTCCCAGTGATATATGTATTATTGTGCTTGTTTTTGTTTTTATTATTTCTCTACAATTGCAGGTTATTTCACAGGTATTTTACTTCGAAGTCTTCACCGGAAGTGAGGTACCTTACAACAGGGTGAGTGACAGTGTGCAAGCAACAGCAGGAGGAAGATCTGCATCCTCCTCCTCCTCCTCCTCCTCCTCGTACATCCATCCAGCGACCGGCTCTCCTCCGCTGCTCCAGCCGCCGAGGGCCCACTGCGAACGGGAAGGAGGACAAACCAACACCCCCCTGGAACAAATGGCCTTTTAACACCGGGGAGAATAAAACCAGAAGAGACATGAATCCTTCTTCCTCCTCCTCCTCCTCCTGCTCCTCCATCCTCCGCCTCCTGCTCCTCCTCGCCTCCCTGAGCCGCTCCTCCTCTGAGCGGAGACTCGGTGAGTATCTGGATGATTCTCCTCTCTAAACGGGGCTGGTGCTCCTCAGCCATTTTGCAGCCGGAGCTCCGGAGGTTTGTGCGTCTGATCCAAGAATTCACCTGAAAATCAGACGCTTTGTTCCCGCGAGAGGAAAAGGTTCGAACCGGAGGAATAAACTCTACAAATGATTTAAAATCAAGGACCACGACCTTTTATTTATATCAGATCCAAAACTGATTAATAAAATCTGCAGAAAAATAACAAATACACACAACATGACAACAAATACACGTTTTAAAATAATACTGAATTGAAAATAGGGAAAATTTAACTGATGGAAATCGATATTAAATTAATTAGAATTTCAGGAATTAAATACAGAAAAAAATACAACAGGTGATATCAAAAAGATAGTGTTGATTCATATTTCTTTATTAGAATATTGAAGGTAAAAGTAAATCCATTAAACTGTGTAATTAGAAAAGAAGAGAGTTGCAATTTAAAATAATTCAAGAATGCTATTTACAAAATGTACAAAACAAGTACTTATTTTGTACTCAATACTTATACTAATAAATGTATTAGGTCAGAAGTTTAAATACATATTTATTGATATGTATTCAGTGATATATTAATATTTATTAGTTAAAAATAATTGTAAAATGAAACTTAAAGAAATAAAATGCTAAATAGATGATTAAAAAAACAACTCAAAGAAAGATAAAGAGTTCAAATTGTGATTTTACAACAGCGTGTGAAATCAAACAGTGACGAACAGACTTGTGTGTGTGTGTGTGTGTGTGTGTGTGTGTGTGTGTGTGTGTGTGTGTGTGTGTGTGTGTGTGTACGAATGTCCGTGTGTAGACGAGACGACAACAGTCTCTGAGGACATGAATGCAAAACAATGAAAAATGAGCTTCTCCAGTTTCTCCTGTTCCTGACAGAGGCAGCTATTGATTGTGTGTGTTTGTGTTTGTGTGTGTGTGTGTGTGTGTGTGTGTGTGTGTCTGTGTGTTTGTGTGTTTGTGTGTTTGTGTGTTTGTGTTTGACCGTACACATTAACATCTCTCATGCACAGAGTCTATATATAGCCGACACACGATATTCGCCCACTGGTTTTGGATGGAGACGACTGATGCAGAGGAGGGTGAGATCAGGAGGACGAGGAGGAAGAAGCAGGTGCTGAGAGGGTCCAGACCCGCCTCCTCTTCCTCCTCCTCTTCCTCCTCCTCTTCCTCCTCCTCTTCCTCCTTCACATTACATAACCAGCAGACAGTGAGACAGTACGGCAGCCACAGGGCCGAGCCGAGCCGTGAACCAACAGAGATCACGGAGCTGCAGAGACAGAACATGTAGACACACGTTCTCCTGAAGGTTCTTTGCTCTCATTAGCTCCGACCAGTACGTTTTGTTGGTTCTGTCTCCACGAGCAGATTATTCACCTGAACGTCCAGAGACCTGAACAAACGACCGCTCCCCCGGCTCCACAGAACAAAACTCCACTCGTACAATAGCAACACATGTTACTGCTACGTGCACGTGGAGTCTGACGTTAAACCTGTTTCATAGCCCCTTCAATCAGCAGGAAGCCACGCCCCTCAGGTCTCTATTTTAATCAAATTTAAAAATGCCTGTAAAGACGTATTTTGTTTATATTCAGCAGATTGAAAAACTCTGCCCCCCCCCCCCCCCCTCCCCCCTCACTGCTGATGTTCCTACAGGTGCAAACACAGGAAGTGTTTGGCCACTTCCTGTGTTTGCACCTGCAGCACATGGAGGGAAAGGTGAGTGACAGGAAACACAAATAATCAATACAGTAACATCTTTATAATGTAAATAATATGACTTAATGAAAAACTGAACCAATCAACACTAATTAAACGTCACTATTCTTGATGGTTCTATGTTTTTAGTCTTGATTGAATGGAGAACGATGACAAAGCACGAGCTGGATTTGAGTTTGATATCTGTGGACTAATGAGATATGGTTTAATGAAACATTTGACAGAGGATAATTCTATTCTAGGGACAAAAGAGACAAAATCATCTTAGCTGGAGGAACTCATTACACGATTCCTCAGAGAATTATTCATCGGTCTTGATACAAAGCGTGGCTGCGTCTACCTGTACTTGTCTCTGATTGGTTGGTAGAGGGGCGTGTGTGTGTGACATCAGCGTGTTGTCAGTTCTGCTTGTGTTTGCTAACTTTTTAAAATAAGGTGCGTAAAGAAAAGTATTTCTCACAGGTGCAGTTACGTCACAGAATCTCCAGACTTTAAACTCGACGTCCAGGGGGAGAAGGTCTAGAGTCTGTCACTCTGACACGTCACACTGGCACCTCCTCCAGGGAAACTGAGGAGGAGGTGCAGGTGTGAAAGCAGCTTGTGTCGTCACAGCTTAGATTTCCTGTGAAATCACAGATTATTACCAACATCTCAAGCAGAAGTGTTTGGAGATGGTGGTAATTTGATGATGATGATGATGGTGTTTCTTTGCCAAAAGTGAAATTACTAATCATAACCTCCTGATCTACGTCCACCACATGTCATCAAACAATTTCAACACAGGACGATTTATTCAAGTTACTGGAGGAGAGGAAGAGGAGGATGAGAGGAAGGGGAGAAAGGGATGAGAGAGGAGGTGATGGAGACAGAGGGGAAAGACAAAGAGAGATCACTTCCAGTTTTAGGGCCGGGCTGTTAGTTGAGCTGCAGCAGAATCAAAATGATCAAATGCTGCAAATCCCTCGTGTTGTGCTGCTCTGATTCCTACACACACACACACACACACACACACACACACACACAGTTTATTAGGAACCCCCTTTTTGTTCAGTAACGGGAAAACAGCTGAGAGTGATTCAGCCTCAACACAAACGCTCTGAAAAGGCTCGGTGCTTCTCCTCTGGTCTGTGACCCGGCTTCTTATCCACTGTCCTGACGTGTCAACACGCTGCACAGATTACATTGTGTGGCTGAGAACCGGAAAGGTCAGTGGGGGGGAGGGGGGGGGGGTGTAATGGAGACAGAAGTCCACGCTCCAGTAGTACGATGGATTAGTTATTTTCTTTGCTGTTGTTTGTCTTATTATCATATCGTCAATCACTCGTGAATTACTTTGAACTGACTAACCTGCGTTGGTCCTGTATGAATAAAGTTTGATTTATTATTCCTGTAATATTAGGAAATTATCTCGAAGTCTATGCACACACACACACATACACACACATACACACACACACACACACACACACACACACACACATCGTACTCGTAACTCTCAAGGTGACTCGGTTCTCTCAGTTTAATCACTGGCCCTCGGGAGCAGCAGGTTTCTGGTACAACAGCCAGATGGCATTGTGGGAAATGTAGTGCTGCTAAAGGCCACCGCCTGGACGCTGCTCTTTGCTCACAGGGTGAAGCTGATTGAAATTTCCTGGCGTCCCGTGTCTCCGACCTGGCGTCCGGCCACAGTGAAATACTGCAGCCTGTCTGGAGGGGGGGGGCCGGAGAGTTAGAACTCAGGGTGGAATCAGAAGTTCAAACCTACGTCCTCCTGTTCTAACTGGAGGACGGGAAATGGAAGAAAGTCTCTGTACATCACGTCATGTGACAGTGAAGGTTGTTGAAGGAGCTCTGGCAACAATAACTTCTCAGAATGAAGTTATACTTTATGTTTGAATGAAGGAATCGTTTTTTCCGTGTTTTGAATAAATCATCGTGCAGCATTTTGTATTATTACGTAATGAATCCCTTCAGTTATAAACCTCTGCGTATTCTCTTTGTCTTTTCTTTATTTGTCTTTCTTTGAGGACATTTGTCCCAAACGCTGAATGAAACCCCCGAAGCTGCTGTAAAGAAACGCTTGAGACACTTCAACCACACGATATGAGACTCACACGACTTCGTCCTGACACGTCCTCATTAGGGACAGAAGACCCTGAGTCCTCATTAGAGACAGAAGACCCTGAGTCCTCATTAGAGACAGAAGACCCTGAGTCCTCATTAGGGACAGAAGACCCTGAGTCCTCATTAGGGACAGAAGACCCTGAGTCCTCATTAGAGACAGAAGACCCTGAGTCCTCATTAGGGACAGAAGACCCTAAGTCCTCATTAGAGACAGAAGACCCTGAGTCCTCATTAGGGACAGAAGACCCTGAGTCCTCATTAGAGACAGAAGACCCTGAGTCCTCATTAGAGACAGAAGACCCTGAGTCCTCATTAGGGACAGAAGACCCTGAGTCCTCATTAGAGACAGAAGACCCTAAGTCCTCATTAGGGACAGAAGACCCTGAGTCCTCATTAGGGACAGAAGACCCTGAGTCCTCATTAGGGACAGAAGACCCTGAGTCCTCATTAGGGACAGAAGACCCTGAGTCCTCATTAGGGACAGAAGACCCTAAGTCCTCATTAGGGACAGAAGACCCTGAGTCCTCATTAGGGACAGAAGACCCTGAGTCCTCATTAGGGACAGAAGACCCTGAGTCCTCATTAGGGACAGAAGACCCTAAGTCCTCATTAGGGACAGAAGACCCTGAGTCCTCATTAGGGACAGAAGACCCTAAGTCCTCATTAGAGACAGAAGACCCTAAGTCCTCATTAGGGACAGAAGACCCTGAGTCCTCATTAGAGACAGAAGACCCTAAGTCCTCATTAGAGACAGAAGACCCTGAGTCCTCATTAGGGACAGAAGACCCTAAGTCCTCATTAGAGACAGAAGACCCTAAGTCCTCATTAGGGACAGAAGACCCCCATCGTTTCACAAGGCAACCCACCTGTTTGAGTCCCTGGAGTATTTTCCTAATGTGTATGTGTGTGTGTGTGTGTTGTGTGTGTTTACCCCCCCCCCCCCTGAGTGCATGTGTATTAGGCATGCAGTTGATTGCTGTCAACATTAGTACATTGGCTAAATAAACATTTTAAGCTTCATGCTGCCAGAAGCATTAGAGCAAGTACGATCAGTGTTTGCAATAGTACATTAGTAATAGAAGTACTGAGTAGTACTTGTATGGCGACAGAAGCTTATTACTGGTTACAGTGGTGCTGGGTGAGTGAGGTAATGGGAGATTTGATGGTGTTGTGTTAACCAGCCGGTTGTGTTTGTGTGTTTCTCCGACAGGTTGCCTGTTTGAGAGCGAGCTGTGTTCACCGTATGAGATCTGTGTGAACGGTAAGAGATTTAAACCACACACACATTTAACAAAGCTTTATCAAAATCAACACAATAACATAACAACACATATTTGAGTGTATTCAAAGAGACTATTTTTTACTATGAATTATTATATATAAAGTCGCTCACATGCGCCGTTCAAAGACCCAAATTAAAATCATAAAGATCAGTTTAGGAGAATGGTTGAACTGAATTATTTTAATTTATATTTGCCGTTTGTGACGCGGCACAAGATTATATAAATAAATAAGATTATATAAATACATTAATAATATTATATATATATGAGGGCAGATACAGGTGAGGTGTCTTTTAATTCAGACCTAAAATGACGATGTTCCATCTGCTAACATGGAGGAGGCAGATTATACACTGCAGCCACTTTATTATAATATGTACATTCACTCTCCTGTGTTGTGTAGTTAAACACACTCACACCCCCCCCCCCCCGGCCTCCAGAGGAAGGACACGCCTGCTGAGAATCAACCTCAAAACAGAGAAGTTGCATTTGAACTTTATACTGTTTAGAATCGGTGTCTCCACTCGGTGAGGTGGATCATCACCGGCTCACCGATCATGTGTTTGGTGGGAAGCTCTTGTTTGTGCAGATCATCTGTTGCAGCCTCTCATTAGGGCAGTGTGTTAGAAGGTGTGTTATTTCAGGTAGTGTGTGTTTGTTTTGATTTTTATTATCTTGGTCATTTCCTGTCTGGGCAGCGTCCTTTTGAAATGTGCCCTGTAATCTAATCCTGCGTCTGGTGCAGTGAAAATTAAAGATTATAAACTCGTCTAATTTAATTTTTTTGCTGAGCTCAGACGAATGTGTAGCTTCAGGTGACCTCGATTAATGTACTAGTGAATTAGTGAGTACTCGTGTAATAAAGTAGTAATGACTAATTACTGGTTTCTCATGTAGCCGCTGATTGGGTCCACTGGTTTTACCGACGGAGCTGTAATGGGGCTCATCCTGAAGGAGCTGACTCAGCATGGGAGACACTCCGGTTCCAGTTCCACTTTAATTGACCTTCGTTAACTCGACGAGAGCAGAGCTGATTCCTCAGCTGCTCAGTGTGTGCTGTAGATAAGAGGTGTTATTCCTGAGCTGAATACAGAGTGTGTAAAACATCAGGCTGCGGAGTTTTACAAGAAAACATTCAAACCATTCAAACCATGAGAAAAAACTTTTTTTATTGTGTAGTTTTACAGTTTAACCTCAAATTTCTTTATGATTATGAAACCATTCGATCGTATCACAAATGTTGAACTTGTGGAAAACACTTTTTAGATTCTGTGTGTGTGTGTGTGTGTGTGTCTGTGTTGTGTGAACCTGGATCCCTGCAGAACGAGCTCCACACCCTGATGAGGGAAACACACAGATATGGTTTATTTGCTTCAGATTGAACAAGGTGCTGAATCTTCAGGGCTGATAGACTGTGGGTTGAACAGGTCAACACATCCAGACATGGGCCAGGTGTTCCTACACACACACACACACACAACCACAAACACACACACACCCTGCTTCCCCTTGATTAGCTGTGAGGGACAAAAAAGCACTAGACACAAATCACCAGACTCTAGAGGAGCCCATTACCCGTCTGTGTCACATAACAAAGAGTAAAGGTGTGAGTCTATCGATGAGTGTGTGGTTGGTTATAAAAACGCTCTTATCTTAGATATATATATATTATAATCACTACAGGGGTTCCTCCTTCTCGCTTGCTGAGGGTCGATGGAAGCTTTTGAAATCTCTGTTTTAAAGTCTCAGCCCAGGAATCGGCTCAAAGTCAACAATGTCTTCGGTTTAGTTTTAAACCCTGATCTGATCCTGAGTGATACTTTCAGTGAATATCACTGAAGAAGAGGAAATAATTAACGATGCTCGTGTCATTTGTCCTGTACTTTGGGTTTCTGGAAGCTCTTATCAGAGTTATAGCTAAATCATATAAGATCGTTGAAATATGCTGAAAGAAGAAAGTCTCCAGTGCTAGCACAAGTGGCTGTAAGGATGAGAGGCAGAGTGAGACAGCGCCCCCACTGGTGAGGCTGGAGAACGCAGCCCAGGGGCTTTTTACGATGTGTCAGAATCCAGTGATCTCTGGGCGAGATTGATCTGCGAGGGACGGAGTTGTCCTGGTCCCCAGAGGTTAGACGTCCATTACGATGTTTATATTCCCAGACCAGTCAAAGATTCTTTTTAAAATGTTCAAGATTTAAAGATTTTTAAGATTTAAAAATGTTATCCTAACCACTAGACTACCAAGAGACAAACAACAGGTTAATAACTATATCTATGTGTTCTTAGGAACAACATCTTCAGCTGTGATCCTGTGTCACCGGGTGTTTGGTCCTTTCACTCACTTACATTCACAACACACAACTACAACAACACACACTGGTCAGCACATTGTCGCTCCATCCTCCATCTTAACACACCCTTTGCTTCAGAGAACAGGCCCATGAATCCTCATTCTGCTCTAATCTGGACCATAAATCACGAGAAGACGCGTCTGGCTCTGAATTACAGGCCTGTGGTCGTGGAACTGCAGATTTATAAATGTAAAGTGAAATTATGAGGGATAATTCAAGATGTTCCTTTTGGGAGAAACAGAAATTGTGTAACAAGAGATCGCAGCTGGGAAACGAGAGGCCTGTGGCGTGGAGAGTCCTCACAGCCCTGGTCAGTCAGTAATCCAGACGTCCTCCTCACAGCTCGTCTTCAGTCCACAGCTCGTCCCCTTCCCCTGACTCATTTGTAAACAACAGAATTTGACCCGAGTGAAAGATCTGAGTTGAGGGCAGCGTGGTCCAGCCGCAGTTTGATTGAGACGACCACAGTGACGCGGCGGCTATTTAAAGACCAGAGGCCTGAATTAGGATGTAGGAGTGTCGTTACGCAACACAACAAACACACACTCTCCCATGTACACACTCACACATGCAGACATCCAGTGAGAGAACAAACACAAACATGTAGGAGGATTAGAATGGACACCACCTAATTGGAGCAGAGCAACACCTCAGTATTTACACAATGACCAAATACATTTATAAACATATTTATACTTTTTACTCCACCACATTTAGTATTTTACATATAAATGTAATTCAAGCTCAGATATAAAATATATGCATTTTTATAGATTAGTTAACGTAAAAAGTTTCTCCTCTGCTTTCACATGAATACACTCACAGGTCATCATCATACATAACGAGTTCAGACATGAATGATTTTTACTTGTAATATAATCACTCACCACTTTCAGTTCAAGATCCTTCGACCCCTCTTGACAGTTCATGGCACTATAAACCAAACAACTTGATTCTGAGTGGTTGTTGTTCATTGTTACTCAGATTTAACACCAACAGATTATAAATGTTTATTATTTTTCTGCATTAATGGGAAAGTTTCTATCTGACCTAGAATCAGCCTCCCACTGGCCTACCTCTGTGTGACATGGATCCATGCTCAGTAATAAATGGACATAACTTAATTTGCTGTTATATTTTGTGTTTGTCAGCATTTTATGAAGTGTGTGTTGTGTTCACAGATGGCATGTTCGGGAAGTGCCACTCGGTTCCAGTGAGGGAGGTTTACACCTACGACGTCTCCACGTCCGTGGTGCAGCGCTTCAGGATGCTGCTGGAGAAGCTGTCCAACAGAGGTCAGTCTCCTGCACACGTCTCCATCACTTTCTCCTTCCTAATGTGTATATGAGTTCATGAATATGAGTTATTAACGTCCGAGTTATGTGTGACCTCAGCAAACACTCAAGTAAAACAAACCAACCCACAAACAGACACGAGTGAAGTCAACGGTTCTGGAAGAGAGTTAAGCAGTTACATGAAATCAAATGTATATGTGTCTGTGTATATGGAATTTAGTTATTTAAAAATAATAAGTTTGTCTTTTGGTTTAAAAGCTGCATGAGCGTCACTCAGTGTTTTCTAAAGATCTAAAACTATTAAAGAAACATACAAACTCGTGATTTGAATCCACATGATCTCATCTGCACATTGTTGGATGTGTGTCTGCACAGCGACTGAAGAAGTTCAACTCTTTTATGAAAACACATTTTAATCTTCTAATCCTGAGTTTATAAACTGATTGACAACAGGAATGAATCCTGGATAATTCACGCGTTTAGTCTTTGATTGATTTGAAGGATGAAGCTGTGATTTTATTTTCAAGCTTATAGTAGAAAACACTTCTTCAGAGGAAAGTGGAGATGATACCCTGAACTCACAATGTTAGTAAGGATTTTAATTTCATGTGTTTATAACCTGAGTGAAATCTCCTGGTGGAACAAGCTGCTGTTATCTTAGTGTGTCACTAGAGGGAGCCAGAGATCTGTGAGAACAGCCCAATCAGCCAGTTGAGAGATTTTCATCCATTTTCATCATCAACATCAACACGACGGGTTTCCTGACGCCTCTGACCTCTGACCTCTGACCTCTGACCTCCTCTCTGTATTATTGGTCATTTCGCAGATTAAGCTCATTTTCTGTTGCTCCCTGTGGATTGAAAGTTTCATCTTCATCCAGCTCGGTTCAGTCTGTGAGAAGAGTGAATACCCGGTGGATTCATGTTATTAACCTGCAGTGTCAGATGCCAGCTGTTCACCGGTCACTAGCCAGCCGCCATGGCTGCCGTTAAACAACCGGTTTATGTCTCTTTGATGGCGCGAGCCGGCCTGACACGCCGTGCAGCTGTTAGAGAGAAGCGTACGTCTGATTGGCGGCAGTTGGGTCATTATTCTAAAGACGGCGTCACGGACTGAAACGTTCTTTAACGAGCAGAAATGATTTCATCTGATTCAGAGGCCGAAGTGCACGTTGACTTTTCTGTTATCACCGATCCAACATCAGATTTAAGCAGGTCTTGTTGGACCAAAGTTTTAAAAAGGTGTTTGATTCATTCACTCACTTTTTCTCTTACCAGTTAATGTGCCGCGTAAAGAGCAAAGAACATATGATTTACGTAGTGCAATAACTAGAAATTTAGATTTTTGGATGTCATTCTCCGAGTTCTGTTTATTGAATATCAAATAACGGTAAACTTTTGTTGTGTAGAATTCCTGAAACCTTAAATAGATCAGATGTGTGTTTCAGCAGGAGCCAGATTCCATAAAATCCTATCACGTCCCCACTGTAAAAATGTTTGATATCATAAGGGAAGTTTCATTCTTATTTTAACCTCGGTGTTCACTAATTTCTGTTTGTTGGTAAATTGTAAAACCAGTTTCCACCGAACTTGAGCTGCTCTCTAGAATTTCCTGAAACTATCTGGAGTGTCCTTTGGAACCCAAATGTCTGTTGTTCCCCTCCAGTCTCTCTGCCTCCAGGTTAGAGTTCAACATGACGTCTCTTAACCAGTGAGCTTTAAAACTGTTCTTCTCTTTCCTCTCCTCCGAGCGTCTCTTCCTTCTGGACACTTGAGTGTTGACAGCCTAACCCTAACCCTTTTTGGTAATAAGTGTGTTCTGATGCGGTTCTGAAGCTTCCCTGTGTTCCTGTCTGCAGGTCTGACCTGGCAGGACGACACCACCCAGCAGGTTCTGTCCAAGGAGCTGTCCAAGCTGAGGAGGATCCCCTACAGGCCGCAGCAGAGCGCACCTGTCTACAAAAGCAACATCAGGTCAGACGTCCTCCTGCTTGACTCTTCACCGGTTCTGTTCTGTTGCTCTCCCACCATGGGGTCACCGGATCCTGTCTTCTCCATATCGGTTGAGACAGAACTCGAGTGGTTCTTCATCTCCGTCTCTGCGTGTCGTTCACAGGCCGGTAGCTGAGGCGATGGACCCGGTGGACCAGAGGGTGAAGCCAGTGGAGGTGGAGCTCAGCAGAAACCTGCAGTCCTACCTTCAACGTCTCGGCCTCCTCCCCAAGACGCTGTCCTCTGCCAGCCTGAGCGGCCCCGGCAAGGTGAGGGCATCCTGGGAGCTGTTGGATTTTCTGAGCTTAGGTTCTGAAGTGATATTAAAACGGTTTACAAGATGTTTAGTGCCTATCACAAGCTTCCTCACCACATTCCTGCTCAATCATCCTAGGTTAAGGAATTGGATCTGAAGTTTATTTTTAACAGTTAACTTCATCTCCTCCTGTTCCCAGCTTTACATGTCTGAGGGGGACGAGGAGTCGGGGCGTTTGTTTTTTACCCCTGCATCTGCATGTAGCCCCCCCCCCCTCCGTTAACAGTTCACCTGCCCCTGTCTAAGAATAAATTGCACACACATACACATGCAGTACACACCCGCGCACGTTCAAACAAGTACCCAGTCCTATACAAACTCCCACAAAGACTTGCACACCTTCACAGCAGGGGGTCCGGTGTCATCCCCCGCTGTCACTCTGCTCTTGCTTCTCCGTCCTGACCGATGACTTTTCCCAGTGTGACCGTGGAAAGTGGAATAATACCAGTGGAGGGTTCAGGAGTTCACAGCTCTAATTAATGAGTCTCCATGTGACCGCCGGTTCCTCCACCTCGACCGCACAGGCTGTTCCCCTGCTGGGGGATTGTACCAAAGACCACGTGGGTGTGTGTGTGTGTGTGTGTGTGTGTGTGTGTGTGTGGGGGGGGGTTAACTGCATATACTGTGCAACCAGAAGGGGCCTCGCACACACCAGTGATGAAGACTGTGAGGAAGTTAACTGTTTACGTTGTCATTGTTATGATAATTCCACCGTTACTCCGGCTTGTAGCTTCTCTGTGCTCCCAGTTGGGCGTTAATGGAGCCGCCAGTGACCATGTGCTTTTATCAAAGCTGATGGATATGCTAATATGACGGCATAATTGGATTAATAACTTGTTTTTTCAACAATTATTTTGTTCTAATGTTGAATGAAAGTCTCAAACTGAAGCAACGTGTGGGGCCGACAAACAATTGGACAGGCATGAAAACATAACAGAAGAAAACAGTCCTGAAGTAAATATGTTTTATTATACAAATCAAGAAACCTTTTATATAACTATTTAAATCACATATATTAATTTTATACGATTGAAAGTAAAGTGGTTGCGACATATTCATAACTCCACTTGTTTTAAAAGAAGTCAGTTTCTATAGAACTCTAGGATGTACTTCAGTAAAGTTTTCTGAAGGAGTTTATGTCTCAGTCTCTAGTTTCAAGTCTTCTTCAATTGTCTGAGGTTTATTTAAATTGAATTATGATCATTTAGAGTCAAACAGACCATATAGCACTGGATGTGTTGGGGGGGGGGGGGGGGGTGATACCAACGTGTGAGTGGCAGCTCGTACAGTCCAATGGGTGCAGGTTGCAGGTGTATATGGGCGGGCAGTGTCCTCCCGCTCTCAGTCTGGCTCCACCCCCACGTTCCCTCCAAATATGATTACTTCTGGTTTTAGAATTTCAAGATGGCGCCGGATAAAATTATGAGGCTTCAGAACAACAGCTCCGAAACCAGTTGGTGACCTGGACACCCCATAAACTCAGAGTTAATGCTTTCATAATGAAAAGTCTTTTACGCTGCGACCGTGTTTACATTTAGCTTCTGAACATCCTTGTTGTTATATTACTCAATTAGGAGACAATTATTCGGGGTCCAATTTTCCGCTCTAGCCTTTAAAAACACCTTTTGATTTGAATATCGATCCCAAATTTATCTCCTTCTCTGGAGCATAGTGATCTTTTCAAATCCAAATGGACAAAGCGCTTGTCTTCCCTCTTTCAGAGTGACCGCTTCCAGTCGGGCATCCCTGCAGACGCTCATCGCCCCAAGGCCCAGACCTCGGCTCAGAACTCCTCTCCCTCCAGCTTCTACTCACTTTCATCTCGCCAACCCCTGGAGAAGCAGAGGCCTCTCGTGGACCAGCGCCTAGCCACGCAATCGGAGGGCGAGCTTCTCCTGGGCGCCCTGAGACGGTATCTCTCTGGACGCCTGTCACTGCACGGTGGTGGGGGGGGCCCAGAGGAGCCCGGGGCCCCCTCGTCTCGCCCGAGGCCCTCCTTCACCGGCGGAGTAGAAAACCCTGGGCTCAGGAAGGAGACATCGAATCCCAGGCTCCTGAAGACGGGGAGGACTCAAGGGGCTTCGGTCAAGGAGCCGCTCTCGCCCGTGGATGGTACGTGTTCTTAAGAAACTCCCCGGTGTGTTGATGCCGAGACGTAGAGCTCGGCTGTAGATCAGACCACACACGTCTTTCACTGGCAAGTCGATCTCCTCCTCCAGCGCTCTCAGACAAACACATCTTCTATCAAAAATTCCTCTTTATTAGATATACATTTTTGTTCTGTTTTTGGTCTCTACCATTTCCTGAGGGATATGATTCATCTGCCTGGTCTCTGATGGAGTTTGTCTGAATTTTTCTTAACACTGATCATTAGAATTGAAATACTTTATGAAGGCAATCTTTGGATTTAGAGCTTTGAATGTTTATTCACGAAATACAACCTGAGGAGGAGAAGAGCTGAAGCTGGACTCAGGAAGTCCAAACACAAACGGGGTTCATTTGAGACAGAGTGCAGGGTTTTGAAAGAGAGCATTATGAAATTTGTTATGAAATCAATAAGTCTTGATTTCAAACTGAAAGACCACGCTCTTAAATTAAGAGAAGAAGAAAAAACACATAAGGAACATTATTCTTTATTCAAACCTTGAGTTCACACATTTCATCAGTAAAGTCTGTTCAGTGACTCTTGTTCAGCGAGTTCATGGAAACACAGGCAGTTTGTTTCACCTCCATCTCACATGTGGAAAAGAAAAGAACAAATAATCATCTCATTGATGAGGATCAGGATCAACACAGGTTCTAAAACATCACACAACCTGATTTCTACATTGATTCAGAAACACATTCATGTCAGTGTAATTATAGATTTGTGTCTTTACAAAGTTATAAGTAAATATGTGTGATAAAGGAAGGTCAGTGTTTGATTGACAGCTGATCTCTGTGCAGAGCAGAAACATCACCACGAAGAACTTTGATCAACAAACATGGAGACAAGAGAAGTTAAAGATTTAAACACAGAATCTAAATCACTGCTTTTAATGACTCGAGTCTATTCAAGTTCACAGAGCTCAGCTGTGGATTCAAACCAATAAACCCAAAGTCCAGCATAGAGAGGCTGAGTGAATTTGGCCCGGATTTTGCGGATGAGAGTCATGGTGTCAGAGACGACGTTGTAGAACTCCAGAACACCTGCTTTTTGATCCAGGTACACTCCTACTCTGGAGGACGGAGGATCTGACACTGAAGTCTTCTGTCTGTTGAAATAAAATATATATTTGTTTGCACGACAATGTAACATCCAAGATTCCTTATTACGTCCAAATCTACATTCATCAGAGTTTCCATCTCTTCTGATATTCCTGTATGCGACTGCTACACCACCTCCTCCTATCACCTCCACCTCCCAGTAACAACGTTGATTCAGTCTCTCTCTACTCAGGACCTGACAACAATCAGTGAATCTGTCTGGGTGATCAGAATAAGTCCGATCTCCTCTCATACGTGTTACTCTTCTGTTTCCCTCAGATAATAACAAGTGTCTGTTTACTGTGTTTGGATCCAGTGTGATTTGCTGTGAATGTATTAAAAAGTCAGCTCTTTGTGGTGCATGTTGGAGTCGAATCCTCTTCAGCTCCTCCACTAAATCAGCTAACATGGTGTTTTTCTCCAGGACAGGCCTCGGTGTGAAGGTCTGTCTACACTGAGGACAGCTGTAGCTTTCTCTCTCCTCCTCTTTGTCCCAGCGGTTGTTAATACAGCTCTTACAGAAGCTGTGTCCACAGCCAGTAGTCACCGGATCCTTCAGTAGATCCAGACAGATCAGACAGTAGCATCTTTCCTGCTCCAGCTGAAATTCCGGCTCTGGTTGTGGCTCTGGCTCTGGTTGTGGCTCTGGTTGTGGCTCTGGTTGTGGCTCCGGCTCTGGTTGTGGCTCTGGCTCTGGTTGTGGCTCTGGTTGTGGCTCTGGTTGTGGCTCCGGCTCTGGTTGTGCCTCCGGCTCTGGTTGTGGCTCCGGCTCTGGTTGTGGCTCTGGCTCTGGTTGTGGCTCTGGTTGTGGCTCTGGTTGTGGCTCCAGCTCCGGCTCCGGCTCTGGTTGTGGCAGCCCGAGCTCTCTTTCCCTCTCAGTCCTCTCTGGTGCATCTTGGAGTTGAACCCTCTCCAGCTGATCCACTAAATCTGCCATGGTGTTTTTCCCCAGGACAGTGACAATCACCAATGACAGATGAGTTTCACTGTGTTACCTTGAGCTCCGGTCTGTGTTTCTGCAGTGAATGAGGTCTGTCAGCTCTGACACTTCAGCCTTGTTGGTTCCACCAATCTTTTAAATGTACATGTGATGGGAGGAGAATGAGGATATATATGGACAGAATAGAGCTGGGTGTGGACGAAGACAAAGGCTTATCAAGCTTTTGCAGATTCCAGTAAGAGGAGCAGCACTTTATAAAAAACAATTGGTAAAACAACTCTGGGTTTGTTGATGACTTTGTTCCTCAATTTTCAGTTACATTTGAAAACATAGACAAACTGTGTCATATAAGAGAAGATTTTTTATTTATTTTATTTTTTTTTTGCATCATTTCCCCTCTCAGTGATAATGACTGTCTGAGTCGCTCTGTGTTAGAAGTTTCACTATGAGCTCCTTTCAGCTCGGGCACATCACCACATGTTGGTTCATCTCCAAGTTGTGATGTGAATTGCCTCTGCAGTGTTGTGGTCAGGCCATGGAGGTCCTGCTGTTCTGCTGGGGGGAGGTCAAGCAGCACCTGTAATGCCTTTCCTTCCAATGCCAAGACCAAGTGTGTGGCAGCCTCTTTGTTGCCCCAGCAGCTGTGCGATGCTGCTAGTGGAACTTGGGAGAGTTACGGTTCTACCAGTTTCAACCTGTTGTACTCGGGCAGCTTTGCTGGTGACTTAGGTGATTTCTTTCTCCGTCCCACTTCCGATCCCACTTAACATTCACATTCTCATATGAACAGTGACTGGACTCCATCACAGACACTACATGTCACAATCATGGTTGTTGCACAAGTGAACCTAAATAAACACAACGTTACCATCAAACAAAAACAAACCCACAAAACCCACATGAACCAAGTCTAACCATCCACTGAATATCAGTCAAAACGGCTAAACATCGCCTAACACATAACAGTCCCATGAGCCTTTGCAACATGCTGTCCAATCAGAGCGACCGGCTCACCGACAGTTACAATACATTAAAACAAACTGATGAAAGAGTCAAAGTATAACAACACTACAGGTGAACGTTTGTCAACATGTTGTTTGAGCATTTTATCAGACAACCAATGACGTCTGTCATATCTGACACTTCCGCCTTGTTGGATCCACCAATCTTTTAAATGCACATGTGATGGGAGGAGAATGAGGAAACATTTGGACAGAATAGAACTGGGTGTGGACGAAAATGGAGGCTTATCAAGCTTTTGCGGATTCCAGTAAGAGGAGCAGCAATTTCCAAAATAGAACTGGATAAACAACTCTGGGTTTGTTGATGACCTTGTTCCTCAATTTCAGTTACATTTGAAAACATAGACAAACTGTTTCATATTAGAGAAGAGTCTGCTACAGATTCCTGATTTTAGGTTTTTTAATCTCTCTTTCATTCGTTGGAAAATAGTTTTAAAATGTTAAACCGTTTAGAAGTGATACAAAAAACCATCTGGATCCAACCAGCCAACCAACCAAACCAACGTTACCACCCAACAAAAACAAACCCACAAAACCCACATGAACCAAGTCTAACCATCAACCGAATATCAGTAAAAACGGATTAACATCGCCTAACACATAACAGTCCCATGAGCCTTTGCAACATGCTGTCCAATCAGAGCGACCGGCTCACCGACAGTTACAATACATTAAAACAAACTGATGAAAGAGTTAAAATTATAAAAACACTACAGGTGAACGTTTGTCAACATGTTGTTTGAGCATTTTATCAGACAACCAATGACGTCTGTCATATCTGACACTTCCGCCTTGTTGGTTCCACCCATCTTTGAAATGTAGAACTGGGTGTGGACGAAGACAAAGGCTTATCAAGTTTTTGCAGATTCCAGTAAGAGGAGCAGCACTTTACAAAAAACAATTGGTAAAACAACTCTGGGCTTGTTGATGACCTTGTTCCTCAATTTCAGTTACATTTGATATTATCGACAAATGGTGTCATATTAGAGAAGAGCCTGCTACAGATGCCTGATCTTTAATCTCTCTTTCATTCCTTGGAAAATTGTTTAAAAATTTCAAACCATTTAGAAGTGAAACAAAACACAATCTGGATCCAACCAGTCAACAAACCAAACCAGCAACCGGGACAAAAATAATCAAATTCTTTCTGCATCATTCCCCCTCTCAGTGATAACGACTGTCTGAGTCGCTCTATGTTAGAAGTTTCACTATGAGCTCCTGTCAGCTCGGGCACATCACCACATGTTGGTTCATCTCCAAGTTGTGAAGTGAAGGGAAGAGGACGAGGAAACAAATGGAGAAAAAACAGAGCTGGGTGTGTTTCATAGTATGAAGAAGGTGGAGGGTTATCAAGCTTTTCCACATTCCAGTGAAAGGAGAAGCACGTAATGATGAAACCTGTTTTAAAATTTAGATTTGATTTGAGTTGTATAATACATGTTGACACCTTTGGGTTTGTTGATGACTATGCATTCACTGGGAAAATTGTTCAAAATATCGAACCGTTGACTTTTTCCTGGATCTGCCCCTTGAACCAACAAATCAACAATCAAACAAACAAGGAAAACAAACAAACTAATCCACCGACTAACTAATAAACCAACAAACAAACCAAGTGACTGACGGACAGGGGCGACAACAGAACATCCTTGGCCGCATTAACTAAGATGGACCCGGTGTTTTGTTTGTCAACATTTTATCAGACAACCAATGCTGCTGATGTTTTTAATGTCTCTGTCTGACTCTATGATTTTTTCGTGTCTTTCCTCCAGAGAGGTTCATTGAGAAAGTTTTGAAGAACGTTGGAAGGCAGCATGTGGACGTGGACAACCTGTCGCTGCATGACCTGGACCAGCTGTCCAGCCTGATCGCTGACGCTCTGCAGGTGGTCGACAAGGACCAAGGACCAAGCAGGGGCCTGACGCAGGCTAGAACCAGACCAAGAGACCTGGAGGGAGAGCTGAGGAGTGATGAGGAAGAAGAAAAAGAGGAGGAAGTGGCTGCCAGAGATGAGGAAGAGGAGAAGCTGTTGGCAAATGCTCCAACGCTGAAACCTCAGGGGAGCACTCCTATAGTGCCGGCAGAGCTTCAAGGTAATTTTATGGTGAATTATTTTGTGTTTTTACACAATTAAAAGTATTGAGCCAAAGCTGGAAAGCAAGTCGATAGTACAAGCATAAGTGTGAATGCTGGACTAAACAAAAAAGCAGTGTTCAAATAGCTTGTCTCTAGAGTGTAATATAAAAATCAATGTGAAAATAAAGAGATGTCTTGTTTAGCTCTATTCAAACAGCTAGTTCTAATGGTTCAGTGTCCACTGAGACCACTCCAAGATTTAAAAACTGTAAAACTATGCTTAAATGTCCCTAACTCATAGCTTACAAGTTGCTAAAAGTAATGATACAACAACATGGCAAAATTAACTCCCTGGCTTATTTAGGAGCCTGGAAGTCTACAGTTGTTTAGCAGCTTCTGATGTTTTTGCAGCATTTAGTAGAAGAATATGTGAAAAAACTAAATACTTCATTCAATTTATGTGTTTGTACCAACAGAGCGCCACACGGAGCCCGAAGAGCAAAATGTGAAGGACACGGTAAGCCTTCATCAGTCAGTGAGAAAAAAATACTACTACTGTACTTTATTGTACATTATTGTGGAACAGAGCAGTTAAGATTCTGTATGAGGAAGGAAATGAGCCCCACAACCTCCAGGTCGGGTGAAAGAAAATCAAGATACATTCTTACTTATTATAATAGATTGCAATTAAAACACGCAAATGGGTTTTCTTGTCTTGTATGCCGGTATTTTTCGCTGACCCTGTACATTCTCGCCCTTGATTCTTTGACATGTTTTTCAGGCAGAAGACGGAAGCCTGCTCACCAAACTTCTGGCCTACTTGGACAAAACTTCCCTCAACGCCTCCCCGTCAGCAAATAACTGGCATGATGTAGCCATCGAGACACCCAGAGGCCATCCGGTGGGGCTGGAAAACGTCCAGAGTCGGACCAGCCAGGTTGGGGTAGCGGTGCAGAAGAAGGACGCTGCTCAGTCTGTTGAGGAGGTGTCGGAGGTGCAGGGCTGGATCAAGGAGGTGGCGCCCCCTCCTGCCGCGCTCGTGTACGAGGAGCCGCACAAGAAGACGATGCATGCTCCGGAACTTCAGCTGGACGTCAAAGACAGCAGGAAGAAGGCTGAGGATGACGTCTTCGGTTACGTTATCACCGACACAGAGTGAGTACAAATAATCTGACATAGAACTGGCACAGGGGTGTTGAGTAATTCCCCAAAGGTGGTTATGTTTCCAACTGTGTTTACTAGTAAGCAGGTTTACACTAAACCTACGCAGGTGATTTCCATGGAAGTTTGTGGAGGGGTGGGACATGTCACAGGGGAGTTGTCGTAAAATGTTTTAGATCGAATGAATGATTTTTCTCAGCAGTGTTTATCACATAATTAATACAATACATCCATGGTGACAGCATGTGGTCAGAGGATGTTTATCTCACGTGCAGCAGATTCTGAGGTTCACAGAAGAAAAGCAGAAACTATGAGGTCTGATCATCTGCGTGGACAGTAAAAACTTTATGGACGAGAGAACTACAAACACCAAGCTAGAGATCCTGTTTTCAAGAAGAAGTGAAACACTTTTTTATTTTGCTTGATATGAATGTGGCAGAACAAATTAGAATATGTTACAGTCTAGATCATTTATGGGAAACACTGCTTTGACATGGAGCGATAGAGCTTCAGCCTTGGTGGAGGTATGTGCACCCTCCTAGGGATTTATTTGGTGTTTGTTTGGGAGTCAGCCTGATTACGAAATAACTACTCGTACAAGGGAAGGTGTCTGGGCTTGACAATTGTGGTGCGGGTCCATTTTTCATTTGATATCTGTACTAGAAGAGCATCTTTATGGCTTCATTTCAAATCCATCGGGCTGGTGTTCAAATATTATTCGGGCAGAAACGAAGAAGATTGAGAAAACAGGTTTTCCGAACCTTTAAAACAGTTTCTATGATAGCATGTCTTGAGTAAGAGTACAACGTAAGTATTTCCAAAATGAAACAGTTCTTACTTCCTCTTCTCTTGTTTTTCATTTGCTTAAGTTTGGAGAAATCTTCAATCAGCAGAAGCTACACTTTGACAGGAAGTAGCAGATGCCAATACGTGGAGCCACAACTCCTGTAACTTCATGAAACGGGCTCAGAAGCTGCATGTCTCTGATCGTAGGTGAAGTGGAAGGTGTAAGATGTCCGCTGTCACTTCTGCACTGCAGACGTCGGGTCTCCAGTGAACTCAGCGGATTCCTCTCTTACCCTTTCACAGCGACTCTTCAAAGTGCCTCTTGACATTTCCGCATGAGATGGCTGAACTTCAGAAGAACACCAAAGTTGTCCTTGACAGTTCGCATTGTGTCAGATCTCTCCTGGAGACAGCCACGTGCAACATCAACCACAACATGAGGGAAAAGCCACTTTCACGACTCTTCGTTGGCCTCATACAAGAAGAACCTCTTATGTGAAGCCTTGTTTTCAATATAAGTATTTTATATTGAAATACTTTATATTTACATCAGGAGCGGGTCCTCTCTACAGAGGCACCCATTTTTTTTTTTACAGTAGGCCCTACTGGACCATCTAAACCTTTTGAGGTTTTATGACAACTGAACCTACCACAGGTTCACCTTCATGTTTGGAGGGTGAGGGGGGGGTACTCAGCTGCAACATAACACTTTGCCACTAGATGTCACTATACTCGACACACTGAACCTTTAATCCAGGCAGTAGATGCTCAGATATGTACAATATGAAAGTTCAGGGACAATCTCCAAAATGTGGGATTCATCATCTGGGCCAGTGGATATCTGTCCCACACATAATGACAACCCAAGAGTTGTTTAGATGTTTATCTAAAACGTGCAAATGCCAACCTCATGGTGGCGCCACTGAAGAGATCCAGGGATCACAACTCATCAGGTTAAAGTTGTTTCAGCTCCTCTAGTTGTTTGATTCGCTGCAGAGGCACCAGGTACCAGCGGAGGAATCAAACACCGACGTGCCGCACGCTGCAGAGCTTCGCCGTGTGTCCTCGCTCGTGGATCTGCAGGCAGAGCGATCACTGGTGTCTGATCTGAAGCTGCTGCTCTGCTCTGTATGTGACTCGTACTGTGGTAAAAATCTAAAACTCTATTATATTTGAATATGCTGAGAAATAAAGCATTACAACTGCTGCTGTGTCTGTAGCATTTCCTCTTTACATCCTGCTCCTGTCTGTCCCTGTTTGGTGTGAAGTCTGTTTGCTGCTTTAATAAATCAACGTCGACTGTACGATTACGATTTTTGTTTAAATGCGCAACAGTCTTCAATTAAGGTCTTTAACTATCTTTTCTCTGATGGTATAAGGTGCATCATTAAATGTGTTTACAGCATGTGGTCTGAAATCTGCTCCACATATATTCTGGTTGCACTGCTGTTGCAATTTTGAAACTAACGTTATAATAATATAATACATCTGGCATCTGTTACTTTTAGAATATTAACCTCCTGTTCTTTTTTCCTCTTTATTCCCTGTCTGCCCCCCCCCCCCCCCTCGCTAATCAGTGGGCTCCAGACGGACGAAGGCCTCCACCTGATGGAGATCCTGGCTCGCAGGGCCAGAATCCAGATGACTGACTTTGCCGAGCTCTCGTACGTACAACAGCTTTTTGAAAGCTTATTTATTTGGTTTTAAATCTGTCAGTCCCGCTCAGTACACATGACGCCCGCTGCTTCCTGCTGGGTTCACGCTGTTGGTTGTCGTTGAGTTAGCGGTCAAACCTAAACCAACCCCGTGTTGAGGAGTTATAAATAAAGGCATTTTAATACTTAGAATGTCCTTTTCAGAAATATATCCGTCCCGTGTTGTAAAAGCTCCTCTAGACGTGTAAACGTGTAAACCATCGCTGTAACATTTCAAAATCACAAATGACTTCATCCTCAGACGAGAACCACAGTAGGAGTCAGAGGTCAGTCGGTGACTCATCGTGCATTTTGTACTCAACGCTCCCGACAACAACCCTTTTCCACCTGTGGGCTCGAGTGGGCGTCAATTTCCTCACAGGCCGAGCGTCGCCTTCTGAAGCTCCGCGGATATTCGCCCGTAAAAGACGATCGGAGCGCTCCTCTGTGGTGACAGCGAGTCAGAATGGAGAGGGAGAACTGGTGGGATCAAAACACAGAGATTTTGCCGGTGGCACGAGGAAGAAGGAAGAGAAGACGATGCCCTCGCAGTCGAAGTCCAAGGACGCCGCCTTCATTTTCTGGAGGGGGGAAGAAAGCATCGAGAGCTGCTTACCTTATTGATGCGTTGGATTGGAGCCGCTGCTGAATGCAATCACTTATTAATGAGACTGAACTCCTTCTGACCCCCCCCACCCCCCACACTCATTCTCTACCTATTCCTCTCAGTCTGTGCTTCAATCTTTTTCTCAGTTTCTTCTTCTTCGTCTTTTCTCCTCATTTTACTACCTTCTTAGTTTGTGTCCATGCGTGTGTGTGTGGGTGTGTGTGTACTGAAGAAATGTGTTTGTGTGTGTGCACTAATGGTTTTTCATGCAGCAAATTAAACAACTTATGAAGAGAATATTAATTAACCTCAGAAAGAGGAAACGTTATGAATTCATGTTTACAGTCATGTATTTGTGAAGAGGATTTGGGTTTTTCTCTCTCTCTCTCTCTCTATCTCTCTCTCTCTCTCTCTCTCTCTCTCTCTCTCTCTCTCCGCCCCTGCCACCCGGCCTCGTTGTTCTCGCGGCACCTCACCGTGCTGCTCGGCTGCTGTATCGAGTCCCTGGGTGGCCCGTACTGTTCTCCTGTTCTAATGCACCTTTTGTCTTTGTTCCTCCATTCTGGGAATGACGGGGGGGAGCTATACATGGGGGCGAGTGATGGATTGGAGGCAGAGAAAGCAAGAGAGCGACAGAGAGAGAGAGAGAGAGAGAAGGCCGGGGGTCTCTTTTGTTGCGAGCGCAGTGAAAGCCCAGCAGGGGGAGCCGCCTTGACAATTTGTCAGAGGCGCCACGCTTATATTCCGAGGCCGCTCGGCTCCTCGGCTCTGTGGCAATGGCAGTCACCTTAAGCCCAGAGACAAAGGCTTTAAATTGACTGGGGGCCTGCCGACACTCCTGATTTACCCAGCATGCCTCTGGTTTTATTCTCCTTGCCCCCCCAGAACACTAGCTTCTGTTTTTGGAGCTTTTTTTCCTCCTTAATTTTTTTTAAAATCTCTTAAATCCCTTATAGATGCCATTATTTAAATTCTAAGGCGAGACAAGGATGAAGTGTAAATGGTATCTTCAATCTTAGTTGACCTACTTGATATCAAAAAGCCCTTTTGAGAAGAAGTTTGCATTTTTGCTGGAATCCCTGCCTTTGTTGGATATAGTGCACGTTGGAGGTTTCAAGTATCTTTGCAATTTAACATCCATACAGTCATAGATATTAATCCCTTATTCATGCAGTTATTTATTTGTATGGTTAGGTCAGTGGTACATACAACCTTATCTGACTCTAAATATTAAAAAAGCCATATTGTCCCAAACTGCTCTTATTGATAATTGTTTTTTGATGAGCTGCTCTTGAAGGGTTGTATTAACTGTACAGAGCTGCACATGTATGTGTCGCTCTGTGTTTCCTGCCGGTGCATGTATCCGTCATCTCGGCCCCGGCTCAGTCTCCCCTTCATCCGTTCACCAGGCAGCATCACCGCAGGCCCCTGGACCTTCCACCTCCCACAGCCGCGCCGGATTAACATATTACAACAACAAAAACGCCCGTGAACAAAGTAGTGAGTGACCCGTGCGACCTCAGCCACTGGAAACACAACAAACCTTCCCTTTTCTAGCAGTGTCCTCTCGGGGGGGCCGAAGCTGGAGAGCGGCGGCAGTTCAGTGAGCCTGCAGCAGAAACTTCCACACCGGCAACATCGAGTGTGAATCACAAAGATGAGCCTACACACTGCGGCAGAGCACAACACAAACCTGGAGAATGACTCACACCCTTACGTTTCATTTGGAGCAGTTCGATATTGATTGGCTAATACTGATGCTGAGCGCTGTCAGCAGAGCGGCCTTGGAAATGTGGAGGGCGACTCTGCGGGCGGGGGGGAAGCGTTGATGTGGGTGGCTTCACCGAGCCTTCGACTGGAGCCGGCCACCGAATAATAATGGCTGTTGTGTAACCATCCCTGTGTAGACAAGAGGGTGGAGGTGATGTAATGTCTGTCTGAGCTGAAGGGTCATTTCAAAGAGCTGCCACTAGGGGGAGAGAGTGGGCCTACACTGGCTGCATGTGAGGAAGAGGAGGATAAAAGGGTTTGTCGACATCTTTATTCATCCCTGAGTTACAATTATGAGAATTTCAGATTCTGAGTCCCTAAAACAATCAAGGAAAAGTCAACACAAAAAACAAGTTCAGTTCCACAATCAGCTGCTGCAGCAATTTGAGTCTTTAAAAGCTTCTCAGTGAAAACTGCCTTTTTTAACATTCAACGATGATTAAATATGAAACTTAAAAGAAATCAATGGACTTTCATTGATTTTCAGAAAATTGGATTTGAGTCCCTGAGTAATAAACAAACATGAGATTCTAAATACTTAATACAAAGTGATTATCGAGGCTCTGGCACTTTCATGTTTCCACTTAGGGAATACAGTGTTTTTATTATCACACTTCATTTACATCGTCTCACAGTGAGAGCTTCATTTCACAATCTCAGCTTTTACACTCAACTAAGATTCTTCCCAACATGTGAAGAAATGTTTTACTAATTGTAACCTAAGAAATGTTATTGTCACTTTTTTATGTGCCACTTGTTTCACAACTACCTCCAGTAAGAAGGTCAAGTTTTCACCCCTGTCCTGTTTGGTGATGGTTAATCGGTTAGTGGTTGGTTGGTCCATTTGGTATTTTGTGGTTAATTGGTTCGTTAGATGTTCTGTGATTGGTTGATTGGTGGTTAGTGGGATATTGAGTGGTTGGTTGGATGTTTTGTGGTTGGTTAGTGGTTAGTAGTTGGTTTATTGCTTAGTTGGTTGGTTTGGGTGTCAGCAGGATTTTTGCAAAAACTACTGAACCAATTTCCATATAACTTGGTTAAAGGATGGGAAATGTGCCAAGAAAGAACTTCAGGAATGTTTCATTTTTATTTTAACACTTTGAGAAGCTTTTTTTTTTTTTTTACATTTCCTCTGATTTCCTAGATCTTATTCATGGATCTTGATTAAAACAATCAGGCACTAAGGGACTGATATCTATGAGCGTGTGTTATTTGGCTTGATTGAATATAAGAGGACTGATGGGCAGAGGTATGAGCTCTACTGAGTCACTGAGGGATTTTCATTTGGATGCTGGAGCACATTTTGGTGCTACTATGTCTTTTCTTACGTGTTTCTTTATCTTAGCGTTTCTCCGACAGATTTATAAATCACTACCAACATTGTGATTTCAGGGTTTAAACCACAAACCATCCACTTTCATTTGAAGGATCGTGAAAATAAAATAAAGAATTAGCTTAATCCTTCAATATTGAAGAAAAAATGTAGAATTTTCCAGAAACATCCTTTCAGTTCAGCACATTAATCTTCGCTGCCGTAGTCAGAGCTGAAGATCACATATGTCAGATAAAAGATGTTTTTGGAACCAAAGTATTTTTAACTCATTTTATTCATCATTGATGTTGGAAAACTTCTTCAGGTAAAACAACAGAAGTAGGGTTTTATTGGATGATCACGTTTTTAAGCTGAATCCTTTGGTTAATAATGTATCTCATCATTAATGTAATATATCTTGTACTCTGACATAAGTCTTTACATTTCCAAACATTAGCAGTGGCTGCAGGAGCTCACCTCCTGTGAGCGTCTCTGCCTCAGTGAGTGACGTGGTCATTTACACGCCTCCTGGTTGATGTGGCGTTGTGGTGCGGCCGCTGCCCCGGGTGCATGAGGCCGACTGATGGAAATGTGATCAACTCAACACGGGTGATTTTTCCCTCTTCATCACACACAGACTGTTCCCTGCGCCTGCTGATGAATCGCTTCATAGATTTGACGAATACACGCTACCTCGACCTCAGAGGAGAAACGATGGTCAGGAAAATGAGCTGATGTGTTGTGTGGAGCTCTTCGCACAGAACGGGTCTTATTCTGGGTTTTAGTGTCTTCAGCTGCTCAAATTTATGATCAAATAAGAATCCGAAATAGACACAATGTGGATTATACAGGAGAGAACAGAGTAAAGGATCTGATTTTCAGTTTTTTAATTAAAGCACTTAGCTTCACCCAGATTTCCCCCGGGTATCGTTCATTTGGCCCAGTCTGATTAGTTTGTTATTGCACCTTTTAAATGTGAGAGTGTAACATTATACTGCTGCATGACAACCTGGTGAGTGTTTGTGTTTCCTTTCATGCACTGACCTCAGGGCTCAGGAAACTCAATTACAAGCCCAGCTCACCTGCATGTCAGGGAATGTCAGACGTCACCGGTTGATCCAAACGTTTGAAAACTCTGCAGAGGGTTCTTGTAAAATTTGGTTTTGCATTAAGAGCCAGTGCCTATGGATTAATTTAGAGAAATGTTGATCAATGACCAGGATTGAACAAACCTCTTTTAAATATTATAATTTTTTTAATCACTATTTTAAATGTGCTGCTGTCGATTTAAGTTAAATATTCCCATACATACACAACATGCATAACCAGAATAACATCCAGTTCAGTGAATTCTTCCACCAGAGCCCAACAGCCTCTTTGTGAAACCACATGTAAATTTACTGGATCCGGATTGTATTGGGATCTGCACCAAAATTGCACACACTTACCAGTTAGATTTTTTCTTTTTTACAGAATAGTTAAAGCCCATTTTCATTTCACTTGTAAATGAACTGTATCTTAATTAAGGTTCAAAACACCATATACATGTATACTGTGTATTCTGTGCAAAGGTTCAAAGTACAGGTTGTAATAAAACTGAGAAAGGATGAATTCTGTTAAAAAGAAGCAACATTTGCTTTTATTTTCTGCATTTATTTTAATTCTCCTCCCTGCTCCCATGACTCTAATTTCATTTTCAACTGACAGGACAGTTTTTTTTCTCCTGAAGCTGAAGAGGCCCCGCCCACAGCCTCTGAAACCCCCACTACAAAGTGCAGCAATTTAAATCCATCACCCTGAAAAAACACTTTTCTGAATGTGTGTTTTTTTTTTAAACTCAGCCAGCAGCATTAGGGATAGGACCTGCTCCATTACTGATGTCACCATACTTTATAATAGTGTTGTTACAGTAGCAGCCACTTCCTATAGCGGCTCACCATGCATCCTGGAGGGGGACCCGGTGATAGATCTTCCTGCTGGGCCTTTAGTCTGAATTACAGCAGGAAAAACAAAAGGTTAATCACATCGGGGAGACTCCGCTCTGCCTCTGACCACCCAGCTTCTCTCTGTGGCTCCCTCAGTATTTCAATTCAAGCTGCTTCATTGGCATGAATGTTGGATGCACAGAGGGGGGGAGGGGGGGGGGGCACCTTCCAAAGCACCTAGAGAAACAAAACCCGTCTCTCCGACCCCTTTCTGTCGTCTTCTTTTTACATTTCTCGCTTTCCCAGTTTCTGTCGCTCTGAATTTACGTCTATGAGGAGAATGAGCGTCGCAATCACCATACGTCGAATCAAAATGTAAATATATCATAAGCCGCTGGAATCACGTAGCAGAGCCGTCGTCTTGTCAATGACTAGAATCCCCTCATCTCCCTTCTCTTCATTTCCCAGCGTGCTTAAACGCCGGCGGCTGCATTACATTGAGATTCAAGAGGTTATCTCACTGTGGTGATGGGGATTGCAGAAGCCTAAAGGATCGCCTCAGGTTAAAGCTTCTTCTTTCATTTTTTTTTCAGCTCCTTGTATGGCTGAGCTTTAATGAGCACAACTCCTCTTCTCCCCCGGTTCTGAATAATAACCCCTCGCTGCCTCGGAGAGCAGATTCTGAGGAAGCTTCTGACCGTGTTTGTGTGTTTCTGTGTGTTTCACAGGGTGGTGGGCCCCGCTGTGACCTTCAGAGTGAGCCCGAACGCTCAGAACGTCAGCACCACAGATGTGGCCAACGTGGCTGGTAGGTTCTCCTCGGCTGAGTGATGTTGTCTTTATACTGACAGTGAAAAAGACAGGCCATTAACATCGGCTTGCTGCGGCACCTGAGGCCCCAGATGAAAATCTTTTGAAACTTATAACTCTTTTCTTTCTCCGGCTCCAGCTGAGAATCCAGCCACATCTTAGCTGGAACCTCATGATGACCTTATCCATTCCTTGGGGTTTGGTTTGGATTAGTTTGGTTAACTGTTTGGTGTTGGTCCCTTTTCTTAAAGGCTGTGTTTGGTCACTTAAAGATTTTAACAACCAAAAGAACAGACGGCAAAGAAAGATACAACAGAAATGTGTTGTGTCAGTTAATTGATTTATAGGCAAATATGAAAAGTCTTAAGCCTTCGGTCCAGTATCTTTGTGTTGTACCTAAAATAATTCCATTCGCGTAATTTATAGATATTATCAGCTTTTGTAAGAACTAGGTCGCTAACAGAGCAAAACACCAATTCAACAAACCGAAAGGGGAAAGTCAGTTTCTCTGCTTTATGTCTTTTACCCTCTTCACTCATATCCTGCTTGTTTACACTTCATTCTTGCTCCACAAGGAACCAGGAAATGCATGATTCCAAATCCTGCCTGTGTCTGTGGTCCATTAAAACGTCCATAAGGTTTTTACCATGTTCAGCAGGTCACTTGGTTTCAGTTACATTCACTGATTGGAGAAGAGATAAGACAGAACTATTACGCTCGACCACTGCGGCAGATCTTTCAAGATGATTCTGTTTTGATGGTAGATCAAACTTGGTCTTTGAAAGTAATTAACCCAGATTGAGCAACATTCATCACAAGCATCTGGTTTAACTTCTATTTGTTTAGTTTAATCTCATTTCATTGTTTTCCTCTAGAGAAACATATCCAATAAAAGAACTGTGCAGTTCTAATCATGGTAAAATGAAAACACCACATGGAAGGTGGTATAGTATCTCTACACAGAGAAAGACTCAGTCCTGCCTGTCCACTGTAAACAAAGATGGACGACATGACAGCTCCTCAAAACTGAAGCTGAATCATCTTGACCGCCCTCTAATGGCTGACTGCAGTATAGCTCATGAAACCTGCCTCCTCCATGTTAGGGGGTGGATCTATGTTCATGTTTCTGTTCTTTGGTTATTTGATGAGATCAAAACAAGCTGAGACTGACTCCTGATTGGTCGAGAGCTTGTGTCGGTGGGACGTTGATACCGTGTCTCTGTCCCCGAGCCGCACAGACTGCAAAATGGCGGCAACTGTATTCGGAATATTATCTTAATTTATGTACAATGGGAGGAAGTGGAAACCTATCATGAGTGGGTGTATGCGTGTGTGTGTCTGTAGGAGTGTGTGTGTTTGTGTGTGTGTGCTCACCATGCTACAGTGTGAGTCATGGTAATGAGGCGAGGGTGTTGATGAAGTGAGAAATAAAGAGACGAGGAATGTTTGCCATTAGCAGAGCTGTCAGCGTCAGTCCAGTGAGAGAGAAGTTCTCCCGATATTCCCTGGACACACACACAGACACACACACACAGACACAAACACACGCACACACACACACAGAAAACAGCCGCATCACCTGCACTGGGAAATTGGCCCTGTCAAAATAACTTACATGAGTTGCTCACTGTCATTTTTCTCCAAACATCTTATCCCTGTCTGATAATTGCAACTCCTGAACACACACGCACACACACACACACACACACAATGTGCTGATTATGCAACCGCTCCTCTCCTGTTTTTAAGTGCTGTGTTGGTGGCGTTCTCATCTCCCCCGCCGGCTCCGCGGGGTCACAGATGAGCCTCGATTGTTATTAATGCAAACATTTGACAGAACGTGCTCGAAATGAAAAATGGCGTCCCCTCAGCTAAAGTGCAATGGTGTGGGCGGGCCATCTTTAAAGTGTCGTTTGTCATATTCAACTAGGATATCAATCCATCCCAAAGCGAACATTATCCCCGCTGGCTGTGGTTTATAGTGCTTTTCTGAAACATTAAGCTTCACACAGCCATTGTAATGACGTCTTTTTATCATCATTTATTGCCGCTCAGCAGCGATTGGTCGTCCATCTCTTCTGTCACGAACTGGTGTGTTTGGGTGGAATGCTTCTGGCAGCGGCTTAAAAAATAATTCACTTTTATTTGATTTAATCTGCGTGAAAAGATCAGTAAGACGTCCGAGTGCCAGAGAAACAAAGACTTATCCTGCGGAGAAGAATCCAGACGCCTCCTGGAGTCGTTCTGTCTTCTGTGGTGATGTTGAGCTGTGGTACTGTGGAGTTACACAACTTTACAATGGACCGGATATCAGTAGAGAGAAAAATGAAACGGACAAAACGAAGTTGTAAAAGTACCGGATGGAAATTTTGAGAATTGGAAAATGGATCTCTGTTAATAGAGAGCAAATCCTGTTTTTTTCATTATTGTGTCTTTTCAGATGTTTGGTAGCTACACAACTGTGTTTCATCTGCTCCCTGATCTGGACTCACAACAGGTCCTCCTCAGATTGTGCCCCACAAACATTCACAGATATCGGATCAGCAGCTTCACCTCCTTGGTAATTATTACAGTTGTTATCTGCACCAATAGACCCAATTACAAATACTACAGTTATCAAATAAATAGTAGTATGGGCTTGTAGTAGTACAAGCACATATTTAAATAGTTTTAATTTATTTAATAGAAAACCTGAGACCAGCCTGCAGCCTCACGGGAGTCCGGTTCAAACCCCTTCTTCCACTGGATCGATTGTGACCCCGGCCTCCCGGTGCCAAAAGGTCCAATTAATGCAGCCAGGCCGGCCAGACCCGGTGCTGCATTATGAGAAGCCACGTTTCCACTTCTGTCACGTGCCTGCTCCCATTGTGAGGGACTCCCGGGCCCATCGGGGGCCATTGTCAAGCGTGGGGGTGGATGTCAAGATGCTGGGCAGCGAGGTGGTGACCCTCTTTGTCCGGCCGAGGGGGGGGCGGGGGACCCGGAGGCTACTTCCAGCGGTGCGTCACGGCCGTGAGAACCAGACCCTTGAATAGGCCGCGGGTCAGGGTCAGGCGAGCGGGCGGGTCAATTAGCACTTAGAGCAGGAGGAGAGCAGCTGAGGTAGCTTCACCCCGGAGCCGGCTGTTCATCCCGTGTCTTCTCATTTAATCCCGGCTCCACTTGTTTTTGCGTTCATGCTAATCAAACGTCTCACACACGCCTGAGAGACGTCCTCTCTGGTGAATGGACGGAGAGGACAGACGCTGCTCTCGCTCGTTCCTCCCGAGTTAAACCAACCATGTCATTGTCCTCTGTGGACAACAGCCAGTTGCTCAGTGACTTGATGTCACTGTGTGTTGACGTGTAGATAATGTCCTCACAGAGTAGTCTCCATCAGTTCAATACGTTTAAAAAGACATTGACATCCCAGGAATGCTAACATGCTAATCAACGGAGTAACCTCATGGAAAAAGCTCCTATCATTTGTATCAGGATCAAATATCAATTGAAGATTTGGAGAATTTAGTTTTGGAAGTTGAAGTTGTTTTTCATTCACCAACAGACAAAGATCCTTGGATCAGGAAGTGGACGTTCAGAGAGACGTTCAGTGGGAACATTCTCTGACACCTGATCCGTGCACGGAGGGTTTAAGTTACTTCAGGCGTCGGTGGCGTCCGGGCCTCTCTCCCCCCCCCTCGTCGTTTTCATCTCCTCGTTTTCTTCCTTCGAGTGGATTAGCATAGATCTCGTACACTGACAGGACTGACCTTCACTGCAGCTAAACACTTGTCAAAATGCCAAATGGAATTACTGAGCTCTTTAGGTCAAAGTAATGTGTTTCATCTACCTCACTCTGCCCTGGTTATTGATGTGCAGGCCCTGGGACCCCAGACCGCGGCCGAGTCCCGGCTCGCCCCCCTCGATGCTCCTCACACGTGTTATCTGCAGCTATAACCAAGCAAAGTGGTCAAATTGTTGAGTAGTGTCGTGCACGTGCAGGTTGTGCGTTGCTGCACTGCTGTATGTCAGATCCTGTGTTTCCCTCACACTGTCTTGAACATCATGGTCATCAGGCTTGGAAAGTTGTGTTGCCTTGAAATCAGCCTTCTCTCCACCGAGCCCTTCCTCTTATCTTGTAATCACATCGACAGCTGAATATAAAAAACACACAACTGCATTTTGTATCAGGTGCAGAGTGTTATCGTTGCCTCTCCAGCCAGATGAGGAATACTTATTGCTCAGATATGAACCGTTTCTTCCAGTAGACTTGTGTTACGGTCGCATTCGACAACCTGTCCACACACACACACACACTGTCATTAGTCACACGGCTGACTGGTTTTGTGTCCTGGCCGTCACTGCGTGGAACTCCCTCTAATTGTTCCCGTTGATGGTCGGGGTGATTGCATTGGAAGCCGCTCTGACGTGGAGATCCATGCAGCGATCTGCCCGAGCCCTTCAGGAGCCGGCCGATCCATTCCAGTTAACTTCATCTCAGCTCACCTGCTAATCGCTTTCCATCGCACGCCCACGGCTAATCGATTGGAGAAGTTTCTCTCACCTGCCGCTGAAGAGACGAATCTGAAGAGTGAGAGAGTGAGAGAGTGAGAGGGATGGGGGGGGGGGGGGGGGGGGGGTTCTGCTGTGACACCATGCAGCGTTTTTATCTCTTCACCTGTCGTCAAAGCAGAGCCGGAGGCGTTCCATGAATTGCACAATGACCCAGAGAGCGAGGATCTGAACGCTCTCCTCTGGAGCTTTGTGAGCATCTGTGAGTCCAGAGCAGAGGATGTGAGAGACACAGGTGTTGAGCTGGAGTTTGCACAGCGGTGCAACGTGACCCCCGAGCCGAGCACTGAGCCAAGCAGCCGAGCAGCCGGCCTGATTTCCCCGGCGCTGGCACTGGACGGTTGGCACCAGCTCTCGCTCTCCTGCAGCTGGCAGCCTCTCTGTGCGTCGGCCTCTGATCCTCACATTCGCCGCGGGGTTGGCAGACCTCTCCCAGATGGCCGCCTTGTAGCAGGGCTGGCTTCGTGCTTGCATCACTTTTGCATCATCCTGCAGCCACAGAGCCTTGGTGGAGGGGGGGGGGGACTTCCATGGGTTGTGCTGCGGCATTTCTGCACACGAGTTGTGGCTTCGCTGAACTCTCTCTTAACAGTGATCTGTCACTCAGGGTGCTAGTGTAGCTGCTGTTCAGTGAGACACACACACACACACACTCACACACACACACAGACGCACACACACACACACACACAGACACATATTTTTTAATTTAAATGGATCAGATCCATAATAACCCTATCTCTTACATTCAGAATGACGGGCCAGTGTCAAGGTTCCTCTTGGCTTCATATTTAATTTATAATCTCATTTAAATCTCACGGCTTCACCTGTAATTTATATCCAGTGAACTCGGTAATCCCGGCTGAACGGAGGACCGGACCCGGTCCTCCCAAAATCCTGTTAGTGAATAATTTAATATACATTTTTTAAAGTGCAGTAGACGGGAGTGAAATTATCTCCTAGAATTTTTCTTAATATCCTTGGATTTAATGACCATGTCTGTCTGATGACTGCTCCTAATTATCACGATTTCATCCAACTGTTATTAAGCTTCCTGACGTATGGGGTCTGTGATATCATGAAATTACAGTTACTGAAATATTAAAAGATATGGACGCACTGTGGAGGTTATTTAGAGAGGTGTTCCTTTTCCCCCGATGTTAAGATCAGGGTTCCTACGCTCATGACAAACCTGGAAAGTCATGGAAAAAAATTAAATCCCAAAGTTTTGGAAAAGTCTTAGAAATTTGTTATATTCATAATTTCATGTTGTTCATTTAAGCTGAGTTTTAAATAATTCATATGCTTTTAAAGGAATATATGCCTTGGTATTCTCATTGTTAGTTTGAATACTACATTTTGTCACTTGTTTGTGTATACACCGAGATTTCACAAAATGTTCGCTCATAGAAATTTGGTTTAAAGTTATTGAAAAGTCATGGAAATCCATTGGTTAAAATGTGTATGAACCAAGTAAGATGCTATGATGGCTTCCATCTTTTTGATTTCTCTTCTTTTTACCAACCTACATACTTAACATGACTTCAATAAAACAGTTGTTCAGATATGATGTCCAGAAAAATTGGTTTAGGACATTTTCTGAAGTTTGCCAGGAAGCAGATGGACACGTAGGGACATGGGTCCTTACGTCCAAAAGCTCTGGAATGTCCTCGTCTTTTCCAAGTTAACGTCTCAGTCACGTGATACAAACGCCAACACGCCCACTCGTCACTCGGGACATTTTCTGGACATTTTACCGGGGCCTGGCAGTTCCAGAAAATGTCCGGAGCAACAGATATTTATCGTTTCAGCCCAGGTGTGAAAGCAGCTCACTGCTCAACAACACATCCTCCTGGTCTGCAGCAGTGAACTCTTTCCTCTGGGCAGCAGGCGACCTGTTTTCTCTGCTCTTTGACCGCGGCTCAGACTTCCAGAGCGGTCGTGTCCTCTGCAGAGTTCTTACAGAGCAGCTCTCCGCTGCCGGCTGCCCGCTCGCCCTCTCTCAGCGGCCCGCGGACGCCGCCTGGACCTCGGCGACTCATTTCTAGCCATCTTCAAGTTGCCTGATGAGATGTAGAGGCAGACTGCTGGATTGATTGGCCCCTCTTGAGCGCACAGGCCTTGATTACAACTGCACTCAAGTGCCCCCCCCCCCCCCCCCCCCCCCAGCCTGCCTCGCTCCTCGCAGCCTCCTCACCGCTCCCTGTTCTCATGATTTCGTTCTCCCTGCAAAGCGAGGGGGGTTGAGGGGAGAGAACAGAAAGCAGCAGAATGCATAACGAAGGTTTGGCTCGGCGTGGCTCTGCTTGCATCGGGAAGTGGAGCCAGGCGGGGATCGAGCCGCCGGTTCGAGATGAAGCTGGAGACTCACTTTGATGTGAGAGGATCGGATCAATATTTTAAGAGCTGGGCCGAGATGATAGTTTACAAGATCTGTCACAGCCTGATTCTTGGTTTGATTTTCAGCGTGCTAGTCCCGTCTGTCCCATAAACTCAAAATATCTGTCCTGTGTAAACACCCTGCTGCTGTGTTGTTACAGAAAGAGAGTGAAACAGATTATTCAGGCTCAGCATGTTCTCCTGTGTCTCTGGTGGGTGGAGGCATGTGTGGCAGGAATCCAGCTCTTCACTCAAATTAAAATCACAAGAAGTTTAAAGGGTCAGTTCACCTGCATGTTGAGCTTATTCATTTACCCACAGTTGTTTCCCACCAGGAGAGATGTCCAAAATGAAAAATAAGTAATTAGTATATGTGCCACTTTCAAGTTGAACCCCCAGGGGGTGCTCTCACAAACACCATGTCTGGCTGAAACAGGAATGTGTTCTTGTTTCTGACTTGTTGTCTATAAACTAGATTCTATATAAATATGGATGTTGACCAGGAGCTGAAACTGAAATATTAAAAAACGAGAGAGAGAGAAAATTTACCAAAAACCAGAACAACTTTAAAAGATTAAAATCTGCAGTGACCTCTGTCGATATTTAAATCTCTGCATGTCCTCAGATAACATTAGTCCTCTTATGAGTTATCACCACAACATAAACAGTGAATCTGATTCTGTAGATTTCTGTGTTTGGATCAGAGATTGAAAATATTCTTATCAGAGTGGAACAATCATTCGTGTTTAACTTGCTGATGGACACTTGGAGCTCAGGTTCAGTTTCTGTCCTGTGACTCTCCGTCGCCCCCTGGTTGAAACGTCCCTCACTGTCCCTGCTTCATGTCGAGGAGAAGTGAGAGACAAAGGCAGTCGAGAGCTTCAAAGCTGTGGGTGACATTTACTGCTCTGTATCTTCAAAGACCAGGCCCTCGTTTGTAGTTCCTCTTTTTGTGTATAATTAATATAACCCCTTCCTACGGGTTGGTCTCTTCTTTCTTCTTTCTCTCTACCTCCCGTTCGGAGCTGGATTAGAACAGAAGATTAAGGAAGTGCACCTTCATTTTTCAATTTGCATTTCCGGAGACTTCAAACCGAAACCTCTGGCTGTGTGTGCCGCTCCGGAGACTTCAGAGGGGGGGGGGGGGTTGTGTAGTGGCTTTGGTCATTTGATGAGAGGATTGATTTGTCACAGTGAATATGAGGAGACGCTGCAGAGATGTCCATTCAGAGCACACGTCAATAAAAACATGAAATATGGAAATAAAGGAGATTTCCTCCAGTCGTTTGTGTTAGGTGCCTCGGTGGACGACATGCACAGTCCCTTGACTCACACACACACAACACAAATGACAACAAAGGCTCCAACAAGCACAACGTCACTCTGGATCATCTGATATTGAATGGGAATGTTTTTGATGATGATAGATTTAGCTGCTCACTTTTATTAGACCTAGCTGTGCTAACGGAACGTGGAGAAACCGGAGAATTGACGCCATTGTTGTTGTGGGCACGTGTGAAGTAGGCTGTGATGTCATCGTTGTACACACATTCTGCTAAATATCTAGATCAGTGTGAACAGAGCTTCAGTTGATAGCCTCATCCTGACATGAAGGGGAAGCGTGGTGCTCAAGATAAAACTCTGGATAAATGGATCAACCAAATGTCCGTAGTGTAAAGTGTCCTCCCGTCCTCTTCATGGTCAACTATGAGTATTGATCAAACATCCATCCGGCCAGAGCCATGGCTCCTGCTCCGAGCTGCAGGAGGAACCAGGGTGTGTGTTACTGTCGGATGAGTTTTGTATCGACTTGACGGAAAAGGAGAAAAGCATCGAGAGCATCTTTCCTACAAGCGAGCGCGATCAGGGGCCGGACATCTTGGTGCATGAATCTGACATGATCCATTGTGACATGATTCATTCATCATACGGTAGGAAGGAGTGACATCATACAGTGTGGTAATGACACGCCTTGATGATGTCATTATGAAATGGCTGTATTATACTACAAGAAATGACCAGTGCCTGTAATTAAGGGATTTACAGTGTGCAAGTTTATTATTGAATTAGCAATTTACATATTGATATGGATTTAATCAGAAAATAGATAAAATTTGACCCGACAAATATGGAAGTATTTTATAAACAAGACTAAAATCAGCAGAAAAAATCCACTCACAATAAAAAGGAAAGATTGACTCAGATCCTGCTCTTTGCTCTAAATGATTATATATTATTATTATACAATAATACCAGTGAAAGCACCAGTGGAGGTTGTGAAGTAGCTGAATGTGTTGCATCATCTTACATTAAAATGTATATTTACAAAGCTGCTACTGTCAGAAACCCCCCCGCTCTGCTGAACCTGAAGGACGGATTAACATCTCCTGAATCTGACGTGCAGCCTCCTGCAGGAAAAGTCAACAATGTAATGGAGCGGCAGAGGTGAGGGTGCTAACTTGCCTGGAGACTGGTGGGTGGATGGATGGGTGGGTGGGTGGGTGGGAGGGGGGGTGCTGGGTGTTGGGAGTGTTGCTATCCAAACACTTTGTCTAATTCTACTTGTCAACACACAGGTGAGAGAATCACTGCGAGGGTAATAAGATTGAGGAAAGTGTTGCATTAGCGCCTTGAAGTGTAAATAGCTTCTTATATTGCCTATTAGACCCAGATAACCTGACAAGGTGGAGGGCGATGGTGTGGGGGGGGGTCACAGAAAAGCATATTAGCTGTGTCAAAACAGTCAGAAAAATCACCGACTCCACAGAATATAATTAGGAATCTTTTTTCAATCCCTCTTTCTGTTTGTGTTGTAATCTGCCCCTGATGAAAGATGGCTTATTTGTATCTTCAGCTGCACACGGTGCAATATCCTGTCGCCCGGCTGCCTGCAGAACCAAATATCTGCCCCCCCCCCCCCCCCCCCACACACACACACACACATCCTCCCCTCCTCCTCCTGCTCTCCTCTCTTCCTCTCTGGGTTTTGCATTATAAAGAGATTTCATCTCATCCACCTTTAGCCAACTTTTGCCTTTGATATTATTTATTAGCGCCGGTATTGAACAGTTCATGCAGCTAGCACCTTGAATGAGGCCCCCCCCCCCCCCCCCCCCCCACACACACAATCAATACTGTTTCCTCATTACATATACATCAGCTCGGTGCAATATCGCCCGCTCTCAACCTGCAGCCTAATTAAAAAGATAAGCGGCTTCGTTTGAAGGCAGCTCTCAGAGGCCGCCGCCTTGTTTCTAGAGCTGAATATTGAACAGAATCAAGACTTTGGTGCAGATTCAGTTCATGTTGAAGAGATTCCTCCAACACGATGAGGGGCTTGAATCTCTGGATGCTGTCAGGCCACATGGAGCCTCTCTCTCTGGCTCATTGTGCTTCACTCGGTGTTACCTGCTGAATCAGTTGAATTGAATTAATAGTCATGTAGTAACGTGTAAGTTCAACACATCCAGCACACATTTGAGCCGAGTTAACAATACACAACTTGCTGCACTCCTTGCAGTCGTCGTGAGTTCACATGACTGACTGATGATAGGGGATCACACACTACAGCATCTTTCACCTGGAGAACCCCCCCCCCCCCCCCCGACTGTGATGTCCGGCCTCCAAATGTGGTTCGATCACGAAAGCACACACGAGGAACATGGACGACCCGGGACTTGAAGTTGGTCCTATCGTTGTTGCTGAGGACTGATATAATCTCAGGGGGCCCCCTCTGAGCTCGGAGCCCCAGGCAGCTGTCTGCCTCTCTGACCCAGTTGCGACGCCCCTGTTGATAACAAACTATTTTCAAAGTCACAATCCATTAGAACCACCACAGACAGAGGGATGGGAGGTGGATGTGTAGGAGGGTGAGTCAGCCTGACAGCCACTTAAAACACTTCCTTCTGATAAAAGCTTGACCTGTGATGGAAACATTAGCCTTGTACAGTGTATTTTGAATGTTCATATTGTGAGTCAGACTGTGATCCAGCTGCTGCTCTGGTCTTCATGTGGCCTCAAGAGGAAGAAGGAGAGAAGGTGAACGGATCAAATAGTAAAACTGATCTTGGAAATAGATTTTGTCTGAAAAGAGAAATGTCTTATTATCCTAGACCTTGATGAAAATGTTTGTTCGGCTAACACTGGATGTCAATTAGCAGATTGAGGTCATAGGCTTGGTTTTAGTCTAGGTGGGTTTTGAACTAGCAACCTCCAAGGTCTGAATCTAAATCTGACTGATTAAATAAAGAAACAGTTCTCGTTCTCCAGGAGAGAAACAAAGGCAGCATCTGCATCAGCTGGAGGAGGTAGGCGGCGAAGGAGAGTGTGTGTGTGTGTGTGTGTGTGTGTGTGTGTGTGTGTAAGTGTGTTTGTGTGTGTGTGTGTGTAAGTGTGTGAGATACTTGGATCAGCTACCGAAGCCACATTCCTCCAGACGCTTTGCCAGGCATCACATCCCGACTACCAGCTGCTGAGAAAGAGAGAGCTGTGTTACACACTCACACACACACACACACACACACACACACACACACACACACACACACACACACCTTGTATATCTATCCTAACCTAAACCTAGTTCTAATCCTAAAACCAGGTCTTAACCCATCTGCTCATTGAAAGTGGGTCAGAAAGTGAGGACCGGCCATAATGTCCTCACTTTGTAGGTTCTAGGCTCAAAATAGTCTTCACAAGGATATCTGAATAAGTACACACACACACACACACACACACACACACACACACACCACTGCTGGCTGGCATGAGCCCAAGTCCTGCATAATGACTCTGCCAAGGCAGATATGTTCACCAGCTAACTGGCTGCTGCCGTCCCCACCCGCCTCCAGCAGCAGCTCACACACTGATGCATGAGAGGTGGAGCTCGAATCCAACGCACCCTGCTTGCACATGTTTAAGAGCAGAAGAAAACACTTACCATCCTCCTTCAGTGCTGAGCTGTATTGAGAAGTTTTCACAGATGAAACTTTTCATTGTTTTGTGTTTTAAACAAACGGGTTGTTTAGTTTTTGCGGCAGGAAATCAAACGTCAGGGAGAAATAACTAAAACACCTGTTGTGGTCTGGAAACAAAATCCTCTGCCCTGAACTCAGCTTTCCTCCTCCGAGGCATTTCACCCCTGACGACAGACTTCTACCAATCAGTTGCTTCAGCGTTTGGTAGGATCTGACCAGGCTTGAAAAGGAGTTTTGACAAGATGACATGAGGAACTGACCTGACAGCTGGGGCTTGTTTTATTCAGCTGTTGGTCCGATGTGCGGAGGTGTGAAGGAATTTGAAATGCCACTTTCCTCATACTTCAGTTTCCTCCACACTGAAACAAAAGCATATTTATTCCTCTCTTGTCTTGGAGAACACACGTCCAGTCTTTCTTTTTGATTCACGACCAGCTTCTCATGCCTCACTCCTCTGAAAGGCTTTTCTTTTTCAGGCCTTATCCTTTTTACATTTACAGTACTGCGTTGGTATTTTAGATGTTTATATTGTTATCTGTGGGCGGCTGGTCCCATATTCATTCTACAGTATGAAAACGACTCCCAGCCAGAGTCATTAATTACCATCCTCAGTGAGTAGCACAACAAGGAGTCGTGCAACAGATGGTCTGGCCCTGATCTCAACATCATGGAGTCGAGAGACTGACACAGACTAAATCCACAGATTTTCTCCATGAAGCTTGAAACAGAATCTGCCAACTACCTTGAAACATTGCACTGAGGAGAACTGGTGCTGTGAAGTTTAGTTGTGGAATAGAAAAGGATTCATGGCAGTAGACTCACGTATAGTTTTAATATTGTTGGCATATTATTTAATATACTTTGTATAATTTGATTAAAGGCCAGGGGCTGAGGTAACGATCAGTCAATGGCTGTCCAGAGATCAGCAGCATGGATCGCTCGTTCAAAGACTGTGTCTCCACTTCCTCCCACCATCCAGATTCCATCAATCCATTTGTCTTCCGCTTATCCAGGATCAGGTTGCAGCAGCAGGGTAAGCAAGACTTTCCCGACATCCATATCCCTGGCCACACCTTCCCACTTGATCCAGTGATTCTGGGTCTACCCTGGGGTCCTCTCCCAGTTGGGCATACCCAGTTAAACTCCTAATGGAAAGTGCAGAGAAAGCCTCCTGCAGATCACCAAACCACCTCAACTGCTACTCATCTACTGGATCACGATGCTGCAGCTTCACTGTTCCTCCATGTTTATAGATCCAGGTCCGGATCCGAAAGCCCTTTGAGTCATTCTAAGAACCGTCATTTGGATCATTTTGCAACTGGAGAAAAATGTATTTTGCAAAGTATAATCTTCTGTAAATCCTGTGAGACCCATCTCAGGGAAAGAAATCCAGAGCAACAGCTGCTTTTCACTCAAAGGACTTGGATGTAAAGAGCACAGTTACAGTAGTGATCAGGTTGAGTTGTTCCGGGAGCAGACGTATTAATGCTGACACCTCTGACACTGACGACTCTCCCAGAGCCTCCTGGTACAGATGTAAATTTTGCTGCACAGGTCACGTTGATATTCTGTCCAGCAGTCGTTTTCGGGGTCAGGAGGTCAGGGAGGAACTGCCCACATGGTACATCAGCTTCCATCTGATGCCCGGAGATCAAGCCCATTAAACGAGGGTCAGTCACTGGGGTTGTTCCCGTCCGGCCGGTGGAGACCTTCGGATTTCCTCCGGAGGCGAATCCGAATGTGATTGTGATATTGCTGATTTTCTCCGGGGTCACGGATCAGGAAGCGTCAGCTCTGCACTCCCCTGCCACGGGGATGGGGTGGGGGGGGGTGGGGGGGTGGGGGGGGGGGGGAGCTAACCGGGGACGGGGGGGTTAACTGGCCGCTGCGGCTGTAAGGGGTTCGCTGGCTCCTGACGGAACCGTGAGTGATGTGCAGCGACAAGCGTTACCAGTGTTGGTAATGAGGTCACCTTGGGCTCCAGGTCTGAGTCCGACTCTCAAGCCTGATCCCTCTCTCGCTCTATCACACATACACACAGACACACACACACACACAGCTGAATGAGGACATGACACTTTGGGGGAAATAAACTCTCTTTGATTTTTGGCATATAGCACAAGTGTCTGTGTGTTCAAACCAAAAGAAATCTTTTTCCTTCTGACTGTAACATGCTTGTACTGTGTGTGTGTGTGTGTGTGTGTGTGTGTGTGTGTGTGTGTGTGTGTGTGTGTGAGGCAGAGCAGATCCCGTGCACACCGCTCTGTGTCACATCATGTACACACTCGCCTAAGGGCGGATTGAAATGTTTCTCAGGAATCAAACAACAGTCGGTTGTGGAGAAGCAGCAGCGATGAGAAAGAGGCATCAGATAATTCCCCTTCAAAAAATAACTCTCACAAACATGTGGATGTGATGACAGTCATGATCACACACATTAACCAGCTGCTTCCTCATGAATGCACCTCTAGAATTCACTCACCTTTACACCTCTGGCCTTACGTAGGAGAGGAATAAAAGTTGGAGTCGACAGTTTCTAGTTCTGAGGTATCATAACTTTCTTCTGTCCTTTGGATCCATCTGTCAAACTCCTGACAGCCCCCCCGCCCCCGTCCTCATCCTTCAGCATAGAGACGACGGTGAGCTCCTTCAACCCTGGACCTGCAGCCGACACTCAATTCCTCAGAAGCTGCTCTGCCCTGCAGGTAGAAGAAGCCTTGGATCCACGTGGCTCCAGGGAACATCTGCCTCTTATCCTCTGGATCTGTCCCACATCGTCCGAGTGGGCGCTGGCGGCCTAATGCCAGTTTACCCACCGGCCACTTCCCTGGAATCTCTTTGGCTTTTGTTGGTTTGTTTACTTGTTTTATTGTTGTTTTTTTTTACGGGGGAGGCGGTCTCGTATACTCAACGTGAACTCCATCGCTCGGGCCCCTGAGAGCCACCGCCGGTGATCGCCCCCCCCCCCCCCCCCCCCCCGCCTCGCTCTGCTTCAAGTCATCTGGCGTTTCTCCAGAGCTGAGACATCCTCTCACAGCAAGAGAGCATTTTGAATATTGCTGCTTTAGTTAATGTTTTAAATTACTGTAACAAGGCAGCAAAGGTTTAACCTCCACCCAGATGAACCTGCAGTGACTTGTCAGCGTTCAGGAGCTGCTGTCCCTTCTCAGACTTCTCTCCCTGCCTGGATTGTGATTAGGAGCCGCGGGACGAGATGGCATGTTCACCGAGGATAACGTCTCGATGTGCAAAGCTCTCTTATCGTGGGTTTACCATCAGCCCGCCGGGCCCTCAGGCGCTGTCGATACTGAGACGCGTGCTCTCTGCTGCCGCCCGGCTCGGCACTTTGTCTGGTGTGGCCTCCGCAGTGGAGACGAGAGGCCGCCAGGCAGGAGAAGTGGAAACTGACCGGTCGCTCCTTTCATCCCTCTGACTCCTCTAACTGCTCTCACACGTATTTACACAGAGCGTCAAAAATAAACTAAAATAGATAGATAGATAGATAGATAGATAGATGAATAGATGGATTGATAGATAGATAGATGGATAGAGAGATAGAGAGATAGATAGATAGATAGGTAGATAGATAGATAGATAGATAGATGAATAGATGGATTGATAGATAGATAGATGGATAGAGAGATAGAGAGATAGATAGATAGATAGGTAGATAGATAGATAGATAGATAGATAGATAGATAGATAGATAGATAGATAGATAGATAGATGGATAGATGGATAGATAGATGGATATATAGATGGATGGAGAGATAGATAGATGGATATATAGATGGATGGAGAGATAGATAGATAGATAGGTAGATAGATAGATGGATATATAGATAGATGAATAGATGAATAGATGGATAGATAGATAGATAGATAGATAGGTAGATAGATAGATAGATAGATAGATATATAGATAGATAGATAGATAGATAGATAGATAGATAGATAGATGGATAGATGGATAGATAGATGGATATATAGATGGATGGAGAGATAGATAGATAGATAGGTAGATAGATAGATGGATATATAGATAGATGAATAGATGAATAGATGGATAGATAGATAGATAGATAGATAGATAGATAGATAGATAGATAGATGAATAGATGGATAGAGAGATAGAGAGATAGATAGATAGATAGATAGATGAATAGATGGATAGAGAGATAGAGAGATAGATAGATAGATAGATAGATAGATGAATAGATGGATAGAGAGATAGAGAGATAGATAGATAGATAGATAGATAGATAGATAGATAGATAGATAGATAGATAGATAGATAGATAGATGATAGGTAGATAGATAGATAGATAGATAGATGGATATATAGATGATAGATAGGTAGGTAGATAGATGGATAGATAGATGGATATATAGATGATGGAGAGATAGATAGATAAATAGATGGATATATAGATGGACGGAGAGATAGATAGATAAGTAGATAGATAGATAGATAGATAGATAGATAGATAGATAGATAGATAGATAGATAGATAGATAGATGGATAGATAGATGTATATATAGATGGATGGATAGATAGGTAGATAGGTAGATAGATAGATGGATAGATAGATGGATATATAGATGGAAGGAGAGATAGATAGATAGATAGATAGATAGATAGATAGATAGATAGATAGATAGATAGATAGATAGATAGATGGATAGATAGATGTATATATAGATGGATGGATAGATAGATAGATAAATAGATGGATAGATAGATAGATAGGTAGATAGGTAGATAGATAGATGGATAGATAGATGGATATATAGATGGATGGATAGATAGATAGATAGATAAATAGATGGATAGATAGATAGATAGATAAATAGATAGATAGATAAATAGATAGATTCAGTCTAAGCTACATCCTTTCAATTCAGATATTTGCGTTAAGTTTTTTCTGCATATACAATTTCAAGCAAAGATTTTGAAGTACAATGTGTGACTCCACTTGTTGATTGTGTAACAATAGTTTCTGATTCCCAAACAATCTTCCAATAACAACAACAACCTGCTGATCGACTTGTTTCTTACAAAGGCAGTTTTTCAGTAACTTCATAGAGAACCAGCTCCTGTATCCTCATGTGTCCGCTGCCTGGTGTCAGGGTCAGTGTGCTGCATGTTTTAACAATATGTCCTACACAAAACAACACTTTTAGTAGAATCTGCAGGATGAACAACCTCGAGCATCAACATTCTTACAAACGAGATGAGGAGGCGAGGAAACGATGGAAAGCTCAAGGTTTCCTCCTCCGGCGTTTGGGCCGCGTGTGTCCTCCCCTTCAGTGAGAATGGAGGATCTTTCCTCTCAGTGAAATCAGCTGCCGGCCGAGCCGCCTGGCCTTGGCTGTGGTGAAACACCAGTGTGCTGCATGGCGGTGAAAACACAGACACACACACACAGATGCTTGGTGCACAATGCTGGTCTGGTTCTGCAATTTCTGCACAATCCAAGTTTAGTAAAAACTTGTTTTGTTATTCTGTGTATTTTAGTGTTAATTCTTTAGCCAGTTCATCCAAAGTAGTCGTTGGTCCCAGCTCAGGAAGCATTAGGGCCTTGACATTTGTTTTGTGTAATCAAAAGAAGTCAAATCACAGTGTAGTGTTTAAAATGCCTGATTTGTTTTCAATGCCCGTCCCTCTCTCCCTCCCTCCCTCTCTCCCTCCCTCCCTACATCCCTTTAATGCCTGTCAGTATTATCTGTATTGGGAATTCGACCAGGATCCTGTGAGGCGACAGCGAACCACTGAACCACCATCTTAACATTAATTACATAGTAAATATTTATTGTCGAGTCCCAACACAAAGACTCTGCTCAGGAGACACGTGCTTGTGTGCTTGTCAATCATTTCACTGTGTGTTCATATCATCAAATAGAGACATGAGCACAAAGATCTAAGTCATAAGAACTTCCCCAGATCTAATTAGACTTCCTAGTGTGGTCCATGTCCCATCTACTGACATGGAGGAGGCGGGGCCGGTCAACATGCTTCGGCTTTACTTTTGGGGACCTGTCATGTCGTCCATCTTTATTTACACTCATCAGTATATTTACAGTCAAAGTTGATCATATTAAATAAAATAAAATATGATAGAAAATCTATTTCCACGTGACCATATGACCGCCATTGACTCTCTCTCTCTCTCTCTATATCTCTCTCTATCTATTCTTCTCTCTCTCTCTCTCTCTCTCTCTCTCTCTCTCCCCCCCCCGCCCTCTGTTGCACACTCTCTCGCCCAGTTAGCCGAGAAGACGAGTCACGTTCTGTAAAGGTCGTCCATCAGCGAGAGAGGTGGGGGAGATAGAGAGGGAGAGGGATGGAGGGAGAGAGTGATGGAGTGGGGCGTGTTAAGTGTTGGCTTTCCATGTCAACTTTTCTGTTAGGAGCAGTAAGTGCAGCCTCTTCTTCTTCTTCTTCTTCTTCTTCTCCTCTTCTTCTCCTCCGCGCTCTTACTCAGCAGTTTCACCTCTGACAGCTCGCTGGCCACTGAGGTGTTAACATTCAGCTTCTAACTCAATAAGCTGCGACATAATTAGTTCAATATTTCTTACTGTGAACGACAGGAACAGAGTTTTCAACAGGTAGCGTAACCACTGAGGATTAAACTGTGGAAAATAACATGCTTAGAGTAGCATGTTCATTCTATAACACACATCTCACGTTCTTTATATGCAAGAATGGACGGAAATCATTTAGTGTTTTATTTATCTGAGATAAAGCAACAAAAATCTTGTTCTGAACAAAATATTGAGATATTCTTCTCATGTTCAGGTTTATAATACAATTTTTTTTATTCCTGGAAAAGGTTCACATGCTCTAATGTTCAGAAGACATCACCTTCCTCAAAATGTCCATCGCTGCAGCTCCTCTCTTCAGCCTCTGGGAGAGGCGGTGGACTAGTGGCAGAAACTTGGACTATGGGCAGAGAAGGTCTCTGGTTCGTCTCTGGTCCGACTCCACGGAGAGACAACAAAAAGACGAACCTGGATTGATCTGTCCAAAAATCCAAGAGGATTCTCCCTACCCTCTCTAGTGCCCCTGAGCAAGGCACCTTACTCCCCCAACATCTGCTCCCCGAGCGCCGTACATGGTCGCTCACTGCTCTGTGTGTCCTGCACCAGATGGGTTAAAAGCAGAGGTTACATTTCCCTACCTGCATGAGTGTGCCTGTGTTTGGGACTAATAAATGCATCTTAATATATACATATATATATTTATATATATGTATATATGTCAATTTAAAATGTTCATTCAGGTCTTGCAGTTTTCACTTCCTGTTTCCTGTGAAACTGTATTTTCACACATTGTACACACACTAGAAATGAGACTTGTTTGAATTCAGAATGTGATTGAACGAGATTCCTCAGTTGACAAGCGACCGCTCAGAGGGAATCTCTCAAGTGTCCGATTCACATCTCCCGTTCACACTCGGCTCCTCCTGACGAGAGCAAACACATCAAAATGCAGCAGGCGGCACAAGAGAGAGGAGACACAGTGATTTGCTGGAGAAAACTCTTTCAGCCTGTTTGCCAGATTAAATGCTATTTAGGGCCCAAAGCTTATTTAGAGAAGCGGCTCCACCAAATGATCCCAGCACTGCCTCATTTTTAGTCTTTCTTAATCACAGTTAGACGTGAAAAACTCAAATCAGTCGTCTGCAGTCAATTCCTCAGCTGATGAGAAACGTCCTTGTGGAGTGAGCTCCCGCCCGGCTGGCACTGAAGCAAACACTGAGCTCTATTTACAGAAACTATCCGGTGCATGTCGCTCTGTCAGGGAGTTCCTCTCTGAAGATGGAGAGATGTTAGCGTCTCCTCGTTCTCCGGCCCGGTGACGCCTGACTCGGCTGGGGGAGGCGTGATAGATGGCCGCCCTGGTTTTTTGCCAGGCTTATCACCGGCCTCGCCCAAGCGATCATCATCTGGCACTTATCAGCCCTTCACTCAGCAGAGAAGGGAGGAAGGAGAGAATGAGAAAAGGTGGAGAGACTATAGGAGATAGACAGGGACAAAGAGAGGGAGGAGAGAAATGGGATAGGGGGAGAAAGAAGAAGAGAGGAAGAAGAGAGGGGACAGGAGAGGAGTTGCAGAAATGGTCGGAAATAGTTTATTTCTAAATTTTTTGTTATTTCTGCGAAAAGTTTATGTCACGTTATGAGGAATACTTAATTACTCGTGTTGGCACATATGGTTGAGACCATTTGGTGAGATATCAAATGAAGCTGAAGTGAAATGGGAGATAAAAGAAAGGAGGACAGAAGGAGAGAAAGAGAGAGAGAGAGAGAGAGAGAGAGAGAGATTTGTACAAATCCCGTTTGTCATCACCTTTTTGGAGGGAGAACAGGGTTTTATTGCCTTCCCCCCCCCACCAACACCACATACTGGAGGTCCCTTCCATTGGAGGAGTATTTGATTTTATGATTCAAGACTCAATTTCTCAAAGGTCACCTCCACTTGGGGAATATTAGCTTTCATGACGATTCCCTCTCAGAAAGAAAAACCTCTTTCCCTCACTTCCCAGCTGCTGTGCTGGGAGAGTGGCTGCGTGTTACTGGGGCAATGTGGGAAAATGAAAACCTCAGAGTTTAAAGAGGTTAAAAAACTAACCTGATATATATGGTTTGATGTTTGGTGATGCGAGTGGCGCTCTGCTAATGAAGGCTTGTTATTGGACCAGGGCTTCCTGTCCCTGTGCAGCGAGGCAGCGGCTGATGTGAGGTCATTAATTGTTGTGGGTGGTTGGGATGTGTTTTCCTGCCGGGGTCCCCGGTGTCATATCAGCGTAATGAATTGTTTATGTAAACTAATCGAGGTGTTTAATACCCAGCTTTTTAAAATGTGAATGAATCAAAGGGAGCAGAGGCAACGAGCTGAATGTCATCAATTAACACCGTGAACCGTTCTCACAACAACAACAACAACAAGGCAAACAAACACATTTAGGCTGTTATGTAAACGCAGCTGGAAAATGTTCAACCAAACATCCTCTCATCAAAGACTCAGTAACCTCCATGTTTACTGTGTGGCTGCCATTCTATACGTAGAAAATGTGTTTGTTTGTTATTATTTAATAATCCGACAGCTACAGTCAGATAATTAATGGATTTGGACTCGAGAACGAATCCTCAGCTCCTCACAGTTGATGTAAAAATCATGTTGTGCAGTTTAGAGTCACGTTTACTGAATTTAAAAGTTTCAGGAACTGAATTTCAGATGTTTTTAGAGACCGGACATTTTTTCTGGAATTTGCCTTTGCCTCAATTAAGAAGAAGCAGCAGGAGGTGGGGATGTGGGGAAGTGTGTTTGTTCACAGCGTCCAAAGATCTGGATCTCCTCGTCTTTGCAAGTGGACTTTGTCTTTATCCTCTTGCTCCTCTACGCTCCTCTCTGAGATATCTTTATATTTCTAGTAGTTTCTCCATCATGTGTTAGAAACCTCATCAACACGCTGACCTGACCTCTGTTCTCTCACATCTCAGACAAATGTTTTCGGTAAATGTCGGTTTCAACGGACTCTGTTATTTACGCTCTCACACACGGCCGCTCCAGAAAGCTTCAGGGACGTGTCCAGACTTCAGTGCAGGTCTGAAACAAGCTTTAGTTTCACATCAGTTGGTTTATATTTAATATTTATTGAATGGAATCCATCTGTGAAGATTCTCAGTCTGTGTATCTTCAGAAGTTGAGTGGATGCAGAATTTGTAGAAAATCACAAGGTTTAATTTTTCCTGTAGATATGTATCGTACCTTTTAATATTTACAGTTTCACTTTTCATTATTAACTTCATTTAGCTTTGTAACTTGTTGATAGACTGTCACATGTTTCACTTCTGTTTTTAATCCTCTTTCCTCTCCTCCCTCAAACTCCTTTTCTCTCTTCCCCCTTCTTTTCTTCTGTCCACATCATTGTACCTCCTCCTCCTCCTCCTCCTCCTCCTCCTCCTCCTCCTTTCTCACCCCATGTTTTTCTGCCTCGTTCACTCTTTCTCCCACCTATCCTTTTTGTCTCCCTAATCTGTCCATCACTGTCTCTCCTCACATGTCTCTTTCTTTCTCCCCTCCCTTAATGATCTCTCGTCCCCCAGGTGGCCCCGGATGCCATTTCGGCCCCCCGCTTTTGAATTTAATTACACATGGCATTGTCATCATAGGCCGCTTCCACCGCACCCCCCCCCCCCCCAACATCCACACACACACACACACACACAGAAGCCGTTGCTGCTGGTTCATACTGCACACTCCCGTGATTGCCGGCGGTGATAGCACCCGGGGGGGGGGGGGGGTCGGGATCAACGAGGAACAGATTGAAGGCTGAAAAGTTGATATCAGAAATTGAATTTATTCAAGTGAGAGTGAAACCACATCCAATTAAGAGGCTTTTGAAAAAACGATGGGACAAATCTCCTTTGACACAAATATTCACGAGATGAAGAATCTGTTTACAAATTGTCAGAGACGTCCATGAAGGATCCTCGTTCGCCACTCGTCACGTGAGCAAAGCTCTGAGGTGACGAGCAGCGGGTCATTGTTGTATTTGTACTTTTATTTTTCATATAATTACTTCTATTATTTTTCTCTTTGAAAGATTTACTTTGTATTTAGTGTTTTTCCAATAATCCCACAGAAGAGCCAAATTCCCCGGGTGGCCGTTAGGTGTGACCAGCCAAACTTCACCTTTAATAACTTCTCCTGGCTTTATGAGGTGCAATATCTTTTTTTCATTTTTCATTATTATTTTCTGAAAGACATTCCGTGATGGCACACGGGACGGGGACACGGAGAGAGTGTCTCTCTGTGCAGTGATCTCATGATCAGCTAATGTGATCACATCCCCGTGTCAGGGCCGTGATGCTGCTGCTCCTGCTGCCTCCACTTTGAAGGATGGCTGTTGTTCCCTTCTCATTATACGAGTCCTGAAATGTCCCCGGGAGGGCGAGTGAGAGTATGGACGTTTGGGTGGTGTGTGTGTGTGTGTGTGTGTGTGTGTGTGTGTGTGGGGGGGGGTGGTAGTGACTGAAGTAACAGCAGCATCTATTCTGTTGGTCCAGGCCTGGTGGAGCCACACCGGGCCTTTCCCTTTTGTCAGTGGTGAAAAATGAAGCATTTCTAAATCCCCGGCACTCGCTGTGTTTCCCTCAAGGCGCCTCAGATACATTGAGTTCACATAAAGCAAAATTCAGGACAGGGGCGTCCAGAGTGACAAATGAAGCGCCTCCGTGTGTTTTTGGAGGGAAAATGAGGGGGGGCCTCTTCTGTAGAAATGAGATTTGGTCCTCGGTACTTCCTTCAGGCCCAGTTGCCCCCCCCCCCCCAGTTCAAATGTGTCCGAGAGTTACGATGGGAGACGGAATATTCTGGAAATGTGAACAGAAAATCGGAATAATCTGAGTATAGATCATTTCCCTTCGGCTCGCTCCCAGTCTGCAGTCCATCGCTGGGCCGTTCCCACTCTGTCACATCACGACTTGTTTTCACGCTGCGCTGCCGGTCGGGCGAAAAAAGAGAAGTCGCCGGTCGGCTCTGATCACGACTCCACCGGCTTCACCAAAATGGATCCAATTTGGCTTTGGGAGAGAAAACTCGCTGGGATACAAATGAGCCGCCTTAGCTCGGCTGCTCCGGAGCGGTGCTCTCGTCCGACTCGGACTCATTTGTAAGTGTGTGTGTGTGTGTGTGTGTGTGTGTGTGTGTGTGTATGTGTGTGTGTGTGTGTGGGAGGGGGGGGGGCTGTAGCTGCACATCGGAGGGGCCGCAGTGCCACGGTGGTGAGGTCCAAAGGGAAGTCACTCCAGGGAATGAGGCCGGCTCCCATGATGCTCCGGAGTTTTGTGATTCCCTCCCAACCGAAGTTCACTTTAATGTTTGTTGTGTTTTTGTGTATGTACTCTGATTCTGTATCTGGAATTAACCATGTGTGTTTGTTTGTGTGTGTGTGTTTGTGTGTGTGAGCCAGTCAATTAGGCTCCCCCTGCAGATGCAACTAATACAGGTTTTGCCTCAGCAATTACCACGGGCACTTTAGTCAACAGTGCGTTGATTGTTTTTCACCGACTCTGGTTTTCTGCCCGAGTTTCATTTGAACTGAATAACCCTCGGTGCAGTGGATAAACGGTTTGAAAGGACACTGACAAAAGGTTAGAGAGCATCAGATAGAAACAAATAAAAATAGATTTGTATCAGTGAGATGAGAGTTAGATAGAGCTGCAATAAAGTGGTCTTTACTTTTAGAGGACATCGCTCTAGGGAAAATAAACATCTGGATTAAAACACTTTCTTCCTCTTTATCTCTGAAAATGAAGCTTTTCACATCCAGAAGGACAATCAGCTTAAAACGTTTGTCTTCACATTTAAAAAAGATTATTGATTGATTGATTTAAATCATAGACTGTTAACAAAGATGGACAACATGATGGCGCCCTAAGAGGGAAGCCAAATTATCCTGATTGCCCCCTGGTGGCAGGCTGTGTTTAGGTCATCAACCTTTCCTCCATATTTGCGGATGGACTAAAAAGTTGTGTATCACATTGATGCACGTTGAGTTGATCCTGTTTCTAACTTGTGAATCATCGGGTCCTCGATAGCGAGGCTCCACACCATGACTCTGGCTTCAGATGATGGCGCCCATATCTGGGATCGTTTTGGCTTCAACAGGACATTTTGACTTTATTTACAGTATGAGGTCCAAAGATACAACTTGGGTTAAAGGACCAGTGCCTAGAATTTAGTAGCATCTAGTGGTGAGGTTGTAGATTGCAACCAATCAGTTAAATCCCCCCCACCTTTCCAAGTGAGTGGGAGAACCTGCAGGTAGCAGGTAAAAAGAAAAGGCCCCCTATAGAGAGCCAATGGGCAGGGACTTGTTGAAAGGACCCTCCCCTCATGTAAATATAAAAGGCTCATTCTAAGCAAAGCAAAAAAAGAACATTGATTCTTCCAGTGATTGCACATTAATAGAAATATTCAATTTCTGCCAATAGACACTCTAAGTCCTACAAACTGCACATTTACCTGGAGACACTAAATGCCATGTTTGTCCGCTTTGTGACAGACCAGGGGTAACTCCGCCTCTCGGTCAATGTCTGCTACGATTGGTGCGTAACCCTTAAAGGCCGAGCAGGATCAAAGCACGGACCGGTGGCTCAGTGCTGCCCCCTGTGGGCTGACCAGTGCCTGAGAACTCCCGAGACGCCCTGATAAGACACAGCCCACTTGGCAAGGTGCTCCTCGGTCTCTGTCGGAGATCTGGACCCCGACCATCAGCCCCCTGAACCCTGCAATGGGGCTTACTGGGCACCGTGCGCCACCTGAATCAACACAATAACAACACAATAACAACACAATAACCAACGTCATTTAAAATCTGCCTTTGAAGGCTTCTCCTCATTCTCCTTTGAAACCATCGTGTTTAAGGTCACACTCTCTGGTTGGATGAATTTGGACGAGTACGGCAGAGTCACAGTTTCTCTATTTGCATTTCCTTCATCTGTCTGGTGTCAACAAAGGACACTTGCTCTCTGTCTCCAGATGCAAAGCAAAGGGAACATAATCATGTATTCATTTTTTTAATTTCAGAACATGACGTTCTGGCTCTAATGCTGTGGGCTGCACCATGAATTTTAATCACAGACCTCCATTTGTTTCCCTTTAAGGTGATGAGAAAAGAGCTCAGTGCAGGGCTTAATTCTATTTGTGTGTAAATTTGTTTTAATATTTGCCTGGCGGCTGGTCAGGTTAGAATATTCATACTCATAAAGTGAAGATATGCTTCAGTAATAGCTCATTTGGTTGTGGAGGCCCTGTGGAGGTGTTGTTGGCCTCATTTGGCAAACGTGAGTGTCGGGGAAGAACTCACAGCACCGCTCCACCACCTCCTGGCTCCTGATCTGAGATCTCACTCAAAGATCAGTAACTTCTCGATATGAGTCAAACCTCTGGGATCGTGTTTGTCTGGATTCAGCCTCGGATTTGACGACTGTTTCTAAAAATCTAACTTTCTCTGAATGCCCTCTATCTCTCTGGATATTAATGAAGTCCCACCTGGGTGCTGCTCATTTGGTGAGCTGTCATGTCGCCCATCTTTTGCCTCACCAAATAAGAAGCTAAAGCGTCTCGGGCGCCCCCTGGTGGCTGGCTGCAGTACAGGTCATTAACCCCACCTCCTTCATTTTAGCAGATGGGACATTTACTACATTAAAAGTCAAAGTACTTTTCAAAGTGTTTTCTCTCAGTCTGGTTAGTACTTATTCCCGTATCTATTTGATTGTCTTTATATTCTAACACACAGATTATCGAGGCTTTTCCAGGGTTGACTTTTTCTTTATTTGTTTTAGTAGAATCAAAAAGACAAATAAAATCAGCGTGTGTCATTCTTCAGTTCATTGACGATTGTTCCTGTGTCTCTGTGTTTTCTTTCTCCAGTTAAGCAGAAGGTGGATTTGGAGAAGGAAGCCAAGCTCAGCATCCTGGAGGCCGGAGTCACTGACGTGAGTACACTTTGAATGATCAGTCTCAGGTGACCACAGAATATGAGTCTGTGTCCACTGGTGTTGATCTAGTGGAACGATGATCACCTCACCCCACATTGCAAAGTGTGAAGATTTGAACATGTCAGTTCCAAACTGCCACAGCAGCGTCCTCTCCTCTGGAGGCCGGCTGCAGGGACCTGCTTCCATTCGGCCACGAGAGGTCCAACCCTGACGATGGGTGATGAGGTCTGGGTCTGGATGGGGTTTAGGGTGGGGGTGTGGAGGAGCCGGAGCCTGATTCAGACTAAAAACTTGAAACAACATGGCTTCCTTCACGTTGGCTGGGTGATGTTGGATTGCACTTGGCTGTAATCAAGGAAAATCAGACATGAAAACAGAATGCCTTCTGGGTCGGGCTTGGCTAATTGGCTCACAGGCTGCGGGGCCGAGCCACACTTCTCCAAACTGGTGCTCCTCAGTGAGAAGAACACGACTGTATGAAACACAGCTTACTATTAAGATTTCAGGTTCAGGGTAGTTAATGAACCAAACCTTGGACAACAGCCACACATCAAAAGTGCTCGATAGTGTGGGCTGTCCAAGTCTGAACATGTGAAGCCCACTAAATGGTATTTTGCTTTATTTTACAACTTTAATTCTGATCTTTCTGACCAAATTTGATTAATTTGATTAACCTTCATCTCAACGAAAACATCCGACATTCTAAACGTTGGCGTCCACTTCCCAGTCACCGTCCTCAGTGGTTTTCTATTCCCAGCATTGCTATTCTCCACCATCCCTGTGGTAAATCGGCTGCTGAGCCACTGCACTCGCCCATTGATCCAGGAGTTAGTCTGTACCGATGACGGCATGCCATTCACCACGCTTATCAAAGTGGCAGCAGCGAGGTCTGAGAGGGGGGTGAGGAGAATGAGAGGGGGATGGGGGGAGGTGAAAGAAGGGAGCGGGGGGGTGGGGGTGATCGATACCGAGCTGCAAACAGGAGCCGATTGAACCTTTGTTGTAAGCGAGGGAGAGAGAAGCAGAGAAAATCCCTCCATCACAGGCTGCCAGGAGGAGGAAAAACAAAACCCTGTCTCAGCCGGCAACAAAACATCCATCATCCGCCGGTAAGGTGTTTATTACAGTTCCTCATGCACTGTAAAATAAGAATATTAGCATACTACATCACTGCTGACAGGATAAAAACACCAAAAAAAGAAAAGTTTAGTTTCCTCGCACACGTCCAAACTCCCAGGAAGGCCCGGGTGTTCTGGTTATGTGGCAGGCGAACAAATGAATTCTCATTTTCTCATTGATGAAACGAGAATAACCTGAGAATGTATTGATCCCTGTGGGGGGGAATTAAGTTGTTGCAGCAGTAAAAGGTAATGGGGCAGGAAAAAAAAATAGCCTGCAATAAAACCATTAACGACAAAACAGTGGAAACGGTAAAAACAGCACGTGAATTATTGTGGGGTTGTATAAATTAATTCACGTGGCAATTCAGCGTGTTAAGTGCCATGAATAAATTACATTGAAATACTGCGTCAATTTAAACACAAATATAAGGATTTTAAAATCACCTGGTTCCTTCAGGCCACTGAGGAGGTTATGTTTTCACCCGTGTGCGAGCCTGCGTCTGAGGAGAACCCAGCAAATCCTGATTTTCAGAATCTGTATTTTTCATTTTCATTCGCGCTGCAATCAAGAACCTTTTGGTTTTATTCAGACAAAATGATTCAGAGAAAGTCAACCAGTCCTTTGCTGCTCTGTGTTTCCAGAGTGTCGTCCTTCAGCCGCCTTCATGTCCAGAGCAGAAGCCTCCGAGTGAATCAGCTCATCTCCCGCTGGTCATTCTCCGGCTCATTCATGATTTCTGAATTCCTCACGTATCGTGTTTCTGAGAAATTGAGGCAGTCATTTGAATTTTCTCTTTGCTGCTGCTTTGAGCTTTGAGATTCAGGACGGTGGCTGCTGCTGTGAAGCTCCAGTGAGAATATCAATGGGATATTTCTCTGCTTTTCTAACTCTTAAGTGCAGGTAATTCACTAAGTTAAGGCAACCCTGGAATATATCACTAGAAATGCTAAATAGAGCGAGAGCAGTTTTGTGTTAGATTGTTGGGAAGATTTCTGAAAACAGTTTTTCAAATTTGTCCGAGACGGTTACTGCTATAGAAATCTGTTCATCCCAATCCAATAATGCACTAGGAACTCAATTACTGACAATAGTAAGATTGACACTCGACAGATTATTCAGCTGTCCGCTTCACGGTCCGGGCTTTTAGAATCAAACTCACTCTCTGGATTTTACATTTGGAAACGCTGCGTTTCAGTCTGGACGATCTGAAAACTGAGAGGTTTGGAAAAAATGACGTAGATTTCAATTCGTCAGGCTCCTATCACATGACCCCTCCCAGAAGAAAACAACGGGCATTGACACGACATGGAGAAACAATGACCCCCTGTAGCCCGTCAGTCTGAACCTCCGTCCAGGACCAAAGAGCAAAGTGTTTCAGTAAACATGTGACGTCAGAGACCGCGAGAAACTCTGCTGTTTGCACACTGAAACTTGAGTCCAATTAAGAGAGTGTGTCTGTGTGTATGTGTGTGTGTTGGGAGGGAGGTAGCAGATAAGGCAGCTGTGGCTGCACCCAGATTATAATTGTCCTGGAGTGGCACTAATCCTCCTCCACCATGACCAGCTCGCTTTGTTCATTTTAAATCAAGGCGCTTCCAATCTGTCACAAAGAGCGACTTCACAAATAGAGGGCGGAGGGAAGGAGCTAATGAAACAAACAACAACAAGACAACAGTAGATTGACCTTTTCAATCATTTAAACACACAAACACATTGATACGGACAGAGTCATCTAAGTATTAAGACTTTTCAGAGATTTGAACTTGTCAGAGAAATCCACGGCTGCACGTTGGGGTTGAACTGCAAACTTTTATTTCTTTAAGCCTTTATACAGGAATCTTATTTTACTGTAATCCCATCAAGAGGGAAACACCTGAGCTGAATTCACTGGACTCATATTATCAATCCAGATCAAATTAGATTGAAAATTAACACAAATCACAGTTTATTAAATCATTTAAAACTAATTATTAGAACAAACAGAAGCAGATTTCAGACCTGCACTGAACTCTGGATAATCTCCAGACATTCTCTAGATTTTTAACTTTCTCTGGACGTCCTCCTCGCAGACTCCTGATTAACAAACCCCCGGATGAGGAGCAGAGATTCAGTTTCACTTGTTTAAAAGCCACCGTCTGTTAAATCTTTTCATGCAACACACAGATAAAAACTCCCTCTGTCCAATTTGTGCCTTTGTCCCGTTATCCAGCGCACGGTGGCGGAGTGTAATCTGCTCATAATCCGTTCCCACAACAGATAATCTGGATTTCAGAGTTCATCCTCGTTTCACTATGTTGCCGGAGATCTCATTGAATAGAGTTTCTCACCGTGCCCGGCTCTACCCACTCAGCCACAGTACATTTATACTGAGGACAAATTCTGGTCTGTGGTGAGGTTTCGGTTGTGTAGTGATGGCGGTCGCTCGTTGTGACACACGCTCGTTGTGCGTTGCCGACCAGGTGCATGAAAAACAGCTGGATTTGAATGAGAATATTCATGAAGCCGCCACATCAAGGTTGTGTGTTCCACGCCGGTAATTTTCATCACAAAGAGGAAAACAGATCACAGAAGATCAGAACAATAGAATGTGTGTGAGCGTGTTACATACATGTATATCGTACGCACCCTCATGTGTCATAGTGGAAGTGCACCTGAGTGTGCGTTTGTCCACTTGTGGGCGTTTGTGCGACTGCACTCGTGCATCATCTGCATCTCCTGCCATAGAGATTCAAATGGCTCCATGTGAAGAATTGAATGGAGAGGCTGGTGAAGTGCTGGCTCTCCTCTTCCTCTCTGGCCGGGAAACGGCGCCCGGGCGGCCTTTGATATGGTAATCACGAATCACCGCGGGGGCCCAGAGTGCCAGATGCATGCTGGGATATATTCCAGGTGTCTGTCAGACTGTGTGGTGTCTCTGGTTAGAGAAGACGCTGGAGTACGTCTGCCACAGTGGTCACACTGGTTTATTAGAATCACTGCAGCGACCGAAGATATAAGATTTAAAAGCTTTTTCAGATTTAAAGTTTTTTTTCAGCAGGTGTTTTCTGAGTGACTCATATTAAATCAGTTTGTTGATATTTTGAGTTCTTACTAATGTTTATTACTGCATATCGTTCACTCTGAGGGAAGCTCCATGCACAGGGACAGAAATCATGATATTTCTCTCCCCAGAACTGATTCATTTAGCTGAATATTATTAATACTAATAATAATTCAGCCTCACATATTATGATATATTATAACATGTTAGACACATCCTCATCACTGCCTCTCGCGCGCTGTGAGATTTCCTCACATCTTCCTCCTCACATGGACGCTCTGCTCTACCCGGAGGCTGACTGGAAAAACTCCAGAAAACATCTGGAGCAACTCACTCGTACATGTGCGTTCTCACCTTCTGAAGATCTCAGGAAGAAGTCCTCACCTCAGCAGCTTCAGAGAGTAAAGTGATGTGTGTGAGTGGACGGCTGCGTGTTCAGTCAGACCGACTTGTACCTGGGCTGGATTCTCCTCTGTGCTGAAAGTGTACATCACTGTAAGTTCAGCAGAGCGGCTGCTTACAGGGGATGTGCCCCCCCCCCCCCCCCCCCCCGCGGGGCTCTTGGGTAAACAGCATGGCGCCGCAGACAGATGGCATACCAGGCTCACACACCCTCTGCATCGGCCCCAGGTAATAAATGGGCTGTTAGGTACAGTCGAGGTCAGGGGGAAGAAAAAGGAACGCTCCGAATTGACTGCACCTCAGCTCTCTGGTTCTCTGGTTCTCTGGTTCTCTGGTTCTCTGGTTCTCTGGTTCCCTGGTTCTCTGGTTCTTCAGTTCTCTGGTTCTCTGGCTCTCTGGTTCTCTGGTTCTTCAGTTCTCAGGTTCTCTGGTTATCTGGTTCTCAGGTTCTCTGGTTCTCTGGTTCCCTGGGTCTCTGGTTCTCTGGCTCTCTGGCTCTCTGGCTCTCTGGCTTTCTGGTTCTCTGGTTCTCTGGTTATCTGGTTCTCAGGTTCTCTGGTTCTCTGGTTCTCTGGTTCTCTGGGTCTCTGGTTCTCTGGTTCTCTGGTTCTCTGGTTCCCTGGTTCCCTGGTTCTCTGGTTCTCTGGTTCCCTGGTTCCCTGGGTCTCTGGTTCTCTGGCTCTCTGGCTCTCTGGCTCTCTGGCTTTCTGGTTCTCTGGTTCTCTGGTTCTCTGGTTATCTGGTTCTCAGGTTCTCTGGTTCTCTGGTTCTCTGGTTCTCTGGGTCTCTGGTTCTCTGGTTCTCTGGTTCTCTGGTTCCCTGGTTCTCTGGTTCTCCAGGACACACGTCCACTCCCGGTGAAGAGCACCTGTAGGTTCAGTCTGATGTGATTCACAGTGGATTCACTGCAACACGTCGTGTCTTCACGTCGTTGAGCAAACGGCCTCATCATCTCCTCCTCCACCTGATTAGCCAGTGGCGTCTGGGTATGATAGTTGACTGCTGGTGTTGTCCACTCACTCGTAAACATAAACAACATCAGCAAGTGTTTGTGTGTGTGTGTGTGTGTGTGTGTGTGTGTGTTTTCAGTCCAAAGAGTAATTCTCACCTCCTGTAGATTGTATATGCTCATTTTTAAAAACATGAGATTTGGGGTTTGTACATTTTAGAATGATTTATAAATATAACATAACTTCAGAGGAGCATTGGAACAGATGATGATAATCTGTCGGAGGTGGAATGTACAGCTTTAAAAGACAAAGTATGTATTGAGAAAGTCAAAGAACGGACCAGAGGGAAACATGCAGAGTTCATGTTTCTTCCGTCTTTTCCCATCTGCCGTCCCTGAGTCTCCTCCCGTCTCCTCCCGTCTCCTCCCGTCTCCTCCCGTCTCCTCCCAGTGACGGAACCAGTGGCACCACACACTGCGTGGCATCTGCAGCTAAAGGTTCCTGTTAGCTGGGAGGCTGTGGAGCTGCTGGACTCTGACAGGCGGGCGCGGAGAAGCTTTCACCCGGGCTCACTGCTCCCCGGGTGGGAACACGGAGGTTCATCAGGCACCGGAGGCCCCCCCCCCCCCCCCCCCCCCACACACACATACAAGCATCTCCACAGGGTTAGCTGAATGCATCAGCTGTGTGTGAGTGTGTGTGTGTGTACATTAACGCATCTACAGAATAATCAGGCATTAAAAGCATTTCATTCAATCTACTCTAGAATAACGAGCCTCTGGACGGCTCTAAAAGAGAATAATAATATTATCTTTTATTTAATAAAGTCTTTATGTATCTCGAGAACCGTTCACCTCGTCAGCTTCACACTTCACATGTATCGTATTGAGATCAACAGGAACAGAACACCTGCACTGACTGATCCAGAAGCATTTCAGGGGCGTTGTGTTGTTCTAGACCTGCTCCTGCCTCTGGACTGTTTTCATCTCTTCTGATGATTCACACCTGTTATCAAGGAGTCGACAGCAGGCCGGTGATTAGAGATGGCATTTAGCTGCTTCTATCCAGAGCGTCTTCCAGATACCACAGCAGCTAAATACAGCATGAGTCTGCAACATCTCCGTTTGTGTGTGAGGGCAAAATGAAATAAAAAGAAACAGACAGACGAGAAGCAGGAACTGGTGAAAACACATTTGAATCCTTCGCCTCCTGCTCCAGTTTGAGCTGAAAGCAGCGCCTGCAGGATCTGAAGTGTATAAACTTAGTGCAGCTCCAGAAAAGCCTGCTGAGAGCCACAGGGACTGAAAGGTCAGCGAGGATATCGTGCTGTGTGGCTCGTCCCCGACGCCAAACGTCACCGCCTGCGCCCCGAGGCCTCTGCAGGTAAACAACCAGCTCATCTACTCAGAGCTGTATCCGATGGAATGTTGGGAAGCGTCTTAAATCAGGAATGTGGGGAAGATAACTTTTACATAATAGATCAAAAACAAATTGTATCGTGAGCCCAGATTTTGTGATTACTGTGATAACTGTGGTGCTTGTCTCCACACGTGAACTAACATGTTTACGACTTAACATTAATAAAACAATGTCATATTTCAATAAAAGTCAAATCTAGAAATAGAGAATAAAATTATTATTTTTCTAAACCCCAGATGAAACGTTGACAACTGATAAAGTTCAGCAAAACCTATTTATGCATTTTTTAAACAATATTAAGTCTTAATTCAAGTTTCAATTTAAAGCTTTGAACAAAATCATGTTTTGATCTTGGAAATTCAAAAGTTCAAAATCAACGTCAAAATGAACTATCCTGATTGTTATATGATAAACAATCATTGTTTTTCCTGATCTTAAGGATTATAAGAAATTATCTTTTTAGCTTTAATAGGCGATAACAGACTCGTATTAATCTGTGAGATCGGAAACTTCTCACTTGCTGCTCGGTTGTTTCTTTTGCCCGTAACAGACGACATTACAGTGGTTTGTCTTCTTAATGTTTCTGTTCTCAGTCACAGCACGAGTGTGAGCTGAGCAATTAGCAGGAATTACCCCCCCCTGCAATTAGCAGTAAAGCAAAGTGCATGAAGCAACAGTTTCCTCCACGACACCTGTGAGTGCTTCAGGTTCTTGTTGATGCATCAGGAGCTCAACCGAATATCAGAACCAATTTGACAGCATTAAACGATACTTATGATAATAATAATAATAAGATGGTCATTAAAGATGCTTTGTGAAAAACAGTCACAATCTGCAGCATCAATATTTGCCTGATTCGAACACATGAGCAGATGAAGAACAAACACGGTCAGCGACAGGGAACAGAAAGTTTGACTCTCACTTTGGAGTGAGGCCCGAGAAGAGAGAAGTGGAGAATCAGGAGCTGAAGTGGGTTCGAACTCAGCCGCCGTCTCATCTTCATCAGAAGTGAAGAGAGGTGTGTGTTCACGTCTGGCCCTCGGTCCTCGGAGCAATCACCACAAGACGTCGATTCTTAAAGAAAGTTCATCGTCATCATCGCTCTTCAGCTCCTCTCCTCCCGCTGCAGGTTGTTCCAAAGAGCTCTCCACTCCAACAGGCCAGCCGCTCAAATCAGGATTTCATCCAGCCATCTCCCACAGGGCTGACCTTGGCAGCTTTTATCAGGTGGTGAATACTTTGCAGAGATTGTTTTGTTTTCCAGACCAACTCCCCCCCCCCCCCCCCCCAAAAAAAAAACCCCTCCTCTCTACCTTAAAGCAAACACATAAATAAAGATAAGGTCTGATCATAGATTTCTGCAGATTCGTCTTTGCATTATGGAATGGAAAAAGAAGAGAAGATATATATGAGCGTTAATGGATTTGTATGTGTTGTCTCTCGAAGGACATCTGGAGTTTGTCTTTGTCGTAGACGCAGAGACGAATCAGAGCTGAATAATCAAAAGGTCTACGTCTCTATGACAATTCCAGAAATATGTATGCGACACCTGTATTCAAATAATTTCAGCTTTCTTGTTATACAACAGGAGGCAATAGAGACAACTCCTCCACATCTCTATTTACAGTCTATAGTTTAATCCCAGACTAGTTGTATTGTATAAACACAAAATGATAAACGTGGCTGTTCCTTCGATGGAGTTATTTATTCTTGGATCAATTTGTTTTCAGTCTCTTGTCAAGTCCCCAGAGGTTTTAATCCAAATGAGTGAAATCTTTATCTTTATCTTTATTATAAGTCTTTATTTGTTTTTTCTCTTCGTCTGCGTCCCGGCCGGGATCACGCCACCGGGTCTCTCCTGGGGAAGCCCCGCCCACCAGCACGCGCGTTTCTCATTGGCTCGGTTTCCTCAGATTAGCCGTAATTAAACTGTGAAATTGAAGCTGTTACCTTAAGTCGTGGACGCCGCGAGGACACCATGAGCCCGGGTGGTACGCAGCTGAGGGGGGGGGGTGGGGGGGGGGTAGGGACCAGCCACCAGGATCTCCCCTTTACGAGAAACAGACAGGTCATGAAGTCGAGATCCCCTGGTCCGAGATGAGGTTTCAGCTTTGTTGATGATAGTTGGTCTGTTTTTAAACTTCCTTACTGAGACACACACACACACACAAACACACACAAGTTCCCAGTGAGAGACGTTGACTGGTCTGTGAGCATCGACCAGTATCTCTTCGTCTTCTACGTGTATGGCTCCTCTTCTTCATCCTGAGGTAACTTTGTTCTTCAAGTTTCACGTCTGACTCGTGTTGGAAACCTCATCAACACGCCCCCCCCCCCCCCCCCCCCCAAAAGCAGTGAGGGGAAACCTCCAGAGCAACGGACTGGGACAGATCATGATGTGAATGTGTGGCTCCTGTTTGCTCGAACACTTGAAAACTGCGAGCTGTAACAATGTGTGTTTGAATTCATCGGTGGCGGCCGGCGGTGCATTAACACACCGTGCACGAGCGAGCGTGGAGCCATTAGACGCAGTTGGCAGAGCTGCAAACAGCCAGCTGAGGAACATTAAATACATGTGACCTGGAGAGCACGTATTACAAAATGGGAGCGACCCCGCCCGAGGGGGAGTTGTGTTGTTTCTGCAGCAAACACGATTCTCTGCAACTCCATTAAGTCGCCATTCATCAAAGTCACTTCATGTTTTCACAAACACCAGGAAATCAGGGGCGAGGTCACAATTTACACAACAGGAGAGGGAGCGGGGGGGCTTGTGTGTGTGTGTGTGTGTGTCTGTGTGGGTGGGTGGGTGGGGGGTAATATTTATATATATTACCAAAACATGCATAATTATTCATCATTAGCCGCACCCCATTGGTCCAGACCCATGTCATCGTCATGACAACAACCCCCTGGGCACGACCCCCCCCCCCCCCACACACACACACAGTACTCACCTCCCACTACATCCCCCCCCCTCCAATATGCACAGCTCCAGCGGGACGGCCTCTCGACTGAACATGGCCGCCAGGCGTTTCTCTGGTGTTCAGGAGCGCTGCTTGAAACCCACTCTGAGCCGGGCCTCGCTACACACTACACACTACACACTACACGCTACACACTACATACTACACACTACTCGCCACAAGCTTCACACTACACACTACACACTTCACACTACACGCTACAAGCTACACACTACAAGCTACACAGTACACGCAACACGCTACACACTATATGCTTCCAACTACACACTACACACTACACACTACACACGACACACGACACACTACACACTACACACTACACACTACATGCACACTGGGACCCAGCGAATCTCTAAATAACCTAAATGGAGCCGTTGGTCTGATTCTTCATGTTGTTGACATGGACTCAAATTGATCAGTCAGCTTGTGTGTAGTAAATATGTGTGTACCTTCTGCCTCTGTGTGTAGTTGGGTTAGATACTACAGTGTTCCCGGGGTTATTCCACTTCACCTCGTGTCAATCATAAGGAAGACTTATTAATTCTGATATTCCCACAAAGATTACTTACATTTTTTCATTATGGTTTTAAGAAGTCAAGTGAACTGGTTGCAACCTGCAGAGACTCTGGTTGATTTTCACAATCTTTTCTTATGAAATCTTTTCTTATGAAATCTTTTCTACAGAAAACCTCAGCGTCAGATCGACTGAACCAACTTTTTAATGAAGTTTATCGTGTGAGAAACGTTGTGTATCGGTTTCCTTCGGAGTTAAATGCTGTTTACGAGACCCAGTTCCATGTGGCAGCACTCGAGGTGAAGCTCTGCAGATCCAGCTCTCCTCCCTCACCGCTCTCTCTCTCTCTCTCACTCGTCTCTTCAAACAGCCGCTGCTCATTTCACCTCCAGGTTTCACTTCCTCTCAGCTCGTGGCGTCGCCTGAAAGAAACTTCCGAGCCGCTCCCGAGTCAGCGTCAGCCTCCCGGTGCTGGAGAACAGTGGAAAAGGAAACGTGTGCAGGAAACACTTCATAATCGACTCCTAACCGTGTGCACATGAACTAGCACTTGTTCCACCAACACTGCCTCGTGCACGCCATCGGCCCCTCACACACACACACACACACTCACACACACACACACACACACACTGGCAGGCAGCAGGCGGACGTGGGGGGGGTGATTGAATGTGAGGGAGAGGCGAGACGACAAGCGTAGCATTCACCTTGATCAACAGTCTTTTCTTGGCTTTCAAGCACAGAGCATGTTGCTGCTGCTGCTCTACTTTAACAAGCTGATCTGGGCAGAGTGTCAACAGCAACACACTGCAACTACACACAGACACACACACACACACACAGACGCTCTCAGTATTTATGTAATACTCTTCTGTGTTTGTCTGTTTATTGGTTGTGGGGGGGGGGGGTCACTCTGACACATCTGCTTTGTGATTGAACGCATTATAAATCAGATTTGGAGCTAATAAGACAAACATCCGATAATTATATTGAATTGATTCCAGTTTCGTGTTCATTATATGGATCAGATCATTGTGAATTTGTAATCGTTGCAACTACACTGTTGAGGTACTTTTGTGATATTTATATATGTAAAAAACTTCAGTAATGACGTGAGAACAGTCCCTGTCTTCATCTCCCCCTCTGTCTGCATCGCCTCAGACAACAGCTCTCGATTTATTTGGCAGAGGCATCGCCCTCAGAGCGGAGGAGACGGCTGATAAGGGTGTGATGGTTGGAGGGATCCATCCGTCCTTCTCTCCCTCTGTCCTCCTCTCCCTCCGTCCTTCTCTCCCTCCGTCCTTCTCTCCCTCCGTCCTTCTCTCCCTCCGTCCTCCTCTCCCTCCGTCCCTGCAAACTGCCTCTGATACTGACGAGACTCCATCAGATGTTAGAGGAGACGCATAAGCCAGACAAAAGCCAGCTCTCTCAACATGTCCCTGCGTCCTCAGCCAGGTGGAGAAGAGATGTGGAAATAAGTCCAGAGCTCTGCTGTATTTGTGTGACTGAGACACAGCTCACAGAGTCAGAGAGTCAGAGAGTCAGAGCGGCGCTGCAGCTCGACTTGAGACTGTCAGGAGAACAGTTTCATGCTCTGAGGCTGTAGAGAGGAGACAGTTACATCAGCCTCCACTGTCAAGCCACTTCTGCTGCTTGTGAAGTGATCTCAGCTATAGGTACAAGACAGCTGTGTGTGTGTGTGTGTGTGTGTGTGTGTGTGTGTTTGTGTGTGTGAGAGAGAGAGCAGAAGAGGCAGTGTGTGTTTCTTTGTGCTGATGTAGATAAAAGATTTGCGTCTGAGCTAGAAACGAAAAAAAGGAAAAATACCAAGTAGAAACTGTAGAAATGTGTGTGTGTGTGTGTCTGTGTGTGTGTGTGTGTGTGTGTGTGTGTGTGTGTGTGTGTGTGTGTGTGTCTGAATACTTGTCTATTTGCTATTTCGGATCTTTTTATACAGTCCAACATCAATCGGGAAAAAGTTTCTTTAAGTAACAGAAACAAGAATCCTGGACAATCTCCTGCTGCTTCTTCAGATGTGAAAGACGTGAACTCTGGGACATGTTCCAGAGTTCACGTCTAAAACATCTGAAGTTTGATTTGTAAAAACGTTCCTGTAGAAATATGACTAGATACATATCTCATAGTAAAGTTATTATCCAAGGGTCTTCAGCAGTCCTTGACATGAGAGAAACAAGAAACTGAGTAGTAAAGAACTTCAGTAATACTTCATAATGACTGTTCATGTTTATGAGTTGCCAGCTCCTCTCTCTCCGATACACACTGTGTGTATGTCATAAATCTAGATTTTATTAGTATTGTGTTAAGTTGTGTCAGAACAGCAGTACAGGAGGAAAGTGGCTGCAGCCAATCAGGGTGGTTTTCTGCCCCGATTCAACAACGTCTTGGTCTTCTCGTCCAATTAGCTCTGCCGCTCTGTCCGCTGCCGCTCGTCCTCTGTAATGCAAACTGCCTGACATCCCCTGTCACAGTCAGTTTGTCCCTCAGCCCAGATGTGCTGCTCTCTTTACTGTACGTTGAAGGGTTATGTCCCGGGGGGCATCGGGCCGAGGGGCGACCATATCATGCGGATGATGGCTCTTTTGTCTTGGGTGCCATCCTGGAAGACAAGACGAGTGGGGGGGGGGGCAGGACGGTAGGTCGCAGGAATCCAAAATATGTTTGCGCGGCACAAAGGACACGGGTTCGGTGGTCCGGGGCCTGAATGAGCTGTCGTGAGGATGAAGAACAAGACGGAGAGCTTTTCATTCTGTGACCGTCTATGATTTGACCATTTGAATATCACACTCTGATGTGGCGTCCATGTGACACCGCTGACAGCCGGGTTGATGCCTGCGTCGCCCGGAGGCCGGCGGACAAAGAGGCAGACACGTCTGTTTTCAAGGTGGCGAGATGAGTGATGTTTGCTCATTATGTGGAGACTGTTGGTCTGAAACCCTCTGTTCCTCCGGAGCTGGTGACAGTTGGGACAGTGGCGTCACTCCGGGTGTCCGGTGACGTCCAATCAGAGGCCGCCAGGAGCAGATGATAACGTCCAGGGATTTTTAATGATCAGTGTCAGAGCAGAGGAAGCAGATACTTCAGGGGAGCATTGTGCCGATGTTCATTACCAACGCCAGAAGCAGGGTGTTGCTTTCACCCATCTGTGCCTTCAAGATGCTTCCTCAAATAACAGAGTCTTATTAACTCCCAAACAGCTGGTGTCATGTGATCGGTGACGTCACAAGTGAGATAGAAACAGGAAATGACCTTTTCACAGATCGTCTGCTTCCTGCTGGACGGTAGATCATAAAGATTCGTGGTAAGATAATGATGTCGCAGAAAATGATTTCACCAATAAAATAAGAGACACGATCTCCAGCTTGTTTAAACTGGCCAGTCATTCGTCATACGATATAAATGATAATAAAAAGGTATTATTACGATCTAATAAGTTGCTTGATTGGGTTATGCACATGCACACAGGCAATACATAACTTTTATGATTTCACAGATATCAACAGGCACATTAAACTACTTTTACACAAAGTATATTTCAAATCATATTTATTTATCAGTTTATATTGGAACCCAGATGCTTCAACCTTTTTCCAGTGATGCGCTGCAGCTCAAATAAAGTTAAAGCCGTTATTATAAAGAGCAGTGAACATGAGATATCAGCCACCACAGCGACCTGAAGCTGTTCACATCTCTTTACAACTTACCATCCAGGAGACCCTGATATCATCTCCCAGCTGTTTCAGTGGCCGAGAACAACATGTCGGCAGCGACACGACAACAAACCCACACGACAGATTGTGATTACAGATACGAACTCACACGGCTCCACACCCTTCAGCACGAGCACAATCCTTTTAGACAAATCTCCTGCTCTGCAGAGCGTGATACAAGCCTCTGGTATCTCACACAGCTCATCGCCTCCACTGACCTCAGAGCAGCTATTACTGGATCTGTTGGCAAGCCGGGTCCTGTAATGTGGATCGGGTGGAGACCTTGAGTGAAGTCAAAAGACCTGTACCTTCTTTTTTTAAAAGGGTTTTGAAAAGATGCTTTCACACTGTGTCCTACATTTATCAATTCACAGGAATTCAGTTATGATCTTTATGAAAAGTCCATTTCTAAAGGGTAGTTTCCTCAGTTTGAAATGTTAAAGCCAGTACACAACAAGACGGTACACAACTTATTTTTCAATCTGTAAACAACAAACATTGTCTGAGTCCCATATCACTATATACTGTAGTGATTTTGGCAATTTGTATTTCTTTGCGAATGTTAAGTGAGTTCTTTTACCCTATATTGTTCACGCATTGTTTCCCACAATGCATCGTTAGAAGTAGAGAACAGCCATTGGTCACTAACCGAGCCATATAGACCATCATGCATTGCACTCGGTGGAGGGACGAGCAGCAGGAGCAGACCTCACCTGTCGTTCAAACTTTTCTAATTAAAACATGGTCATTCAACATGTTTAGTATAAAAGTGTGGGCAGTGTGGCCAAGGGGGTAGAGCGGACGTTCTCCAACATGAAGGTTGCCGGTTCAATCCCCACTCTTCCCCATCTCCATGCCGAAGTGTCCTTGGCAAGATACTGAACCCCTAAATGGCCCCTCATAAATGTTGAGTGTTCTAAAAATGTAAGTCGCTTTGGACAAAAGCGTCAGCTAAATGACATGTAATGTGTAAGTGTCAAATTAATATAAAAAATTAAGATTGTGATTTTCCCCCGGCCGAGGTCGTTGTTGTTGTTTACTTTGTAATTCTGCGACAATGACGTCATTACCGTCGCAAAGGAAACGAGCCGAGTCGTGTCCGAAGGTTTTTCTCTTTTTCAGATTAGACTCTCTAAAGAAGTCACTAAGGTCAAGTGGGGAAAAGTGAGAGGCCACGTCCTGCACTGACACTGCCCCTAGTGTTCATGTGCATATTGCATCTTGTGGACGCGTTGCTATAAGAAGTACCACACAGAGGCAGGACACACAGGGCAGCCATGATGTGTGCAAATACATGTCCAGCCTTATACTGAAGGTTTTACCAGAACAAAAACTGATTTGTAAGGTTGTTAGTCTTTTTCCAATCAACTGGAACAGAATAAGGCGGTTGAACCTCCTGTGTGTAAGCTGTTGTCCGGGCCTCGGTGCCGACAGTCGCAGGACGAGTGATCGCAGGTTGAGGTGGCGCTGGGTTGTGTGTTTGTGTCTTCTGGGTTGTGTGTTTGTGTCATCTGGTGCTGAAGCCTCGGAGAATAAAGGTCTGACGGGATGCGATTTTCATGCAGCTGAAAGGGAAAGGAAATTAAATGTTGGCGCCCAAAGCTCCCTTAACCCTCTGTCATTGAGCTTTGAGAGTGGTGTAGGTGGGGGTGTAAGTATTAAGGGGGGGGGGGGGGGGGGGTGTAAACTGAAAAGCACTGGTCACATACTGAGCAGAGCGAAGCAGGGTCCTCACTGCCTGCCACCTCCAGCTGTCGCCAAGGGGGACAAAGGGAGGTGTGGGGGTGTCTGTGAAGAAGCTGGAGTGAGTGGTGGGGGGGGGGGGGGGGGGGGGCTGAATAGAAAGATAAACTAAGTGCCCCCCCCCCTCCCCACACAAACACACACTACACGCACACTAACACACACTAACACACTCACACACACAAAGGACCTTGTCATCTGCATTAGGCAGCATCTTCTCTATTTGCCCCCCCCCTTCACACTTTCTTTTCCAAGCCGAACTGCACACAGTCCAAAGAAACAAACACACACACACACACACACACACACACACACACAAACACAAATCTGTACAAAGTTGAACTGTGTTCGCATATTCTCACAAAAATGTATCCATGCATGAAAGACTGAGCCTTGCAACACACACACGTACACACAGACAAACACACACACACACACACACACACACACACACACACACACACACCTTTCTATCTTAATTCTTTAACCCTCCTCCCATGTTTGCTGCAGCTGTTAGTTCTCCATCAGACTCCACTCGCTGCAGCTAAGAACTCATTAGTCCTATTTGTTGATTAGGCCAGTGTGTGTGTGTGTGTGTTTGTGTGTGTGTGTGCGCAGGTGCATGTGTGTGTGTTTGTGTGTGTGTGCAGAGTTGTTCACGTCCCTAACGACAAACCTGTCACCGTTATTTTCTCTTTATTATATTTATTCTGTTTTACTCATACTCAGCAGTATTTAAGTTAAATTTAAATTGATCAGATCCAGATTTCATTTGGATCTGCAACACATGGTATTTACTCCCCTGAATATACCTCATCCAATTCTTAAATAAGGATCCATGAGTTATAGAAACTATAGAAAACCTTGATCCATCTGCTGATCTGGATCTACAACAGAACTTAACGAGATCTGTTGAGTATTTTCTACGTAATCCTACAAACAAACAAATAAACAGAAACTCCTCTTCAGAGATTAGAATCAATGAGTCTGAACTAAACCTGTGTCTTTGTTGTTTTAGTCCTAATCACTGTTTCTAAAATAAAAAATCAGTTTACAATTTTTTTATAATCGACTGAGGGAGAAACGTTTTACTGATGAAATACATAAACGTGCTGTAAAGTAAAAGTCACATTATTTTAAATAAAATATAATATGACCATGATATAATGCAGATTATGATAATTTAGAGTTTATGTAAAAAGCCAATTATTTATTTTTGTTTTAATAAGAAATTAGTTTTTTAAAGGGAAACATTTGCATTTTACAAATATGATTTCATCGTCTCCACGAATGTTTATTTCCCCAATAACGACTCTTCTCAATAACCTTTAATTTATTTTTTACTCTGCGTGACATTTTTAGATTTTTTTTAATCCTGACGTACGAGCGTGAGATTTTCATTAATTATGCAAATCATCGTGATCGCAGGAAGACACCGATTCTAACGTCTTATTCTAGAGAGAGAGAGAGAGAGAGAGAGAGAGAGAGAGAGAGAGAGAGAGAGAGAGAAACCTTGAAGATGTTTCCAGAGAACCAGCGACTGTTGCCTCATCGACCGAAATCATTTGAGATGTTAGTTTGAAAGAAAACGACTTGTGAGGATGATTTTTATTTATTTATTTATTTGGTGAATCTCCGCTTCACCTTCCTCTCTGCTCCCCCCCCCCCCCACTCCCTCTCCTCTTCCTCCTCCTGTCGGCAACATGTGGAGCGGTCGCCATGGCAACGAGGGGAGGTGACATGTGCTGTAGACAGGCAGGGGATGGAGGGAGGGATGGGAGGAATATAAGGAGGAGCCCCACAGTGCACTTTGTAGTCTCTCTCTCTCTCTCTCTCTCACTCTCTCTCTCTGAGAACGAACATAGCATCTCATTGCTCTCCGTGGAAGTGGAGGAGGCCAGTCGTCCTCTTCCTCCTCCTCCTCCTCCTCGTCTTCCTCTCCTCTCCGAGCATGTGCTCAGTTGCGTCGAGGAAGAGCCAGGACTCAAAAACCGCTCTCTGCATTTTCTCCCTCCTTTTTTTTATTGTAACGGATGAGACGAATGGCAGAAAGAAGAAGGAGATGGAGGAGGAGGAGGAGGAGGAGAGGGAACTCTCTCTTTTTTATGTCTTTTCCTGAAGAAGGAGAGAAAAAGGGGTGACGAGGAGGTAGAGATGAAACTCCCTCTCTCTCTCTCTCTCTCTCTCCAGCTCACTCTCTCCTCGACCTCCTCCTCCTGCGCCTCCTCCTCCAGTCGCCACACCTGGAGATGGAAGGGGAATAGACGCGGGAGGAGGTGTCTGGTGCATCACCTCACCACCGACTCCTGGTAGGATTGAATTGTTGTTCTGCATGATAATGAGGAGTGCTCAAAAACATTTTCGTTCAGCAGTTGATATTTGTCTAAGTCATAATTCCTCCAGCTGAAGGAGCAGTGGGAGCAGTGGGAGCATTGGGAGCAGTGGGAGTGTCGGTGGAGTTTAGAGTCTGATTGACGGTGCGCCCTCACCGGCGACTGGCTTCACGCAGCTGCATCTCCCCCGCCTCTGTAATAACATTCAGTTTAATGGGATTTACCGCTGCTTTCATTTCTCCAGCTACGTGCCGACACCGCAGGAGTGCAAACTTTTAACTGCGTTGTGTATTTCTCATGTTGCAAGTGGTAATGGAGGAGGAGGAGGGGTTTTGTGTGCGTGTGTGGGATGTTGCCGAGAAATGGATTCACACTTTTTGGTTTGGCTAAAATACAACCAGGGCAGGGACATCAATCGTCTTTGGGTTAAATTCATAAATTGAAGTCTGTATTTGTGAGATATGTTTTAATTGCATGCTGTTGGCGTTGGCGTGTGTGTGTGTGTGTGTGTGTGTGTGTACTTTTGCTTAGGTGCATGTGTTTAATTGTGTACAAGCGTGCACCTGCAGATGTGAGTGCATCAGTGTAAAATCACTCTACATCAGAGTGTGTGTGTGTGTGTCCATGCAGCCTGTGTAGATGCACATACTTCTTTGCATGTGCAGGTGTGTGTGTGTGTGTGTGTGTGTGTGTGTGTGTGCAGTGTTTGCTTGTTTGCTGAAAGGTTTTGTTAAAGCCGGGGTTGAACTTTTCCAAAGCCCCGGGATGAATCGGAGGTGAGGGACAGATCTTTGTTTCCTGCAGGAGACAATGGCCGGCCGCCGCTCTGCCTCTGACCTTTTTTCACCCGTTCTCAATAAGCCAGAGCCGTGCAAATCCATCTGCCTTTTGTCTATGGGAGCCTGGCTAATCCACACACACACACACACACACAAACACACACACACCCTCCTCTCCACACACATACACGTATACACCCTGTCACACACACACACACACACCTCCACTGCTAAATCTCCATCTCAAATCCAGAAACTCTTCTCTCTCCCGTCCGACTCTAATTTCTGAACAGATTCTCGTCACCTGCAGATTATTAATATTATAATTCAGTGAATGAGAAGTCGAGTGAGGATGGATCTGCAGGAAAGAGGAGCGACTCCTAATGTAGAAACAAATAAATAAAAAATCACAGAAGGAGAGATTAAAAAAATAAAACAGATATTCTGCAGCAGCTCATTTTGCTTCCCTCTCTTTTGGAGGGTTTTTGCCCCCCCCCCCTCCTGTTCAAAGACGCCTGTCCGTCTGCAGGGAGCGTGTCTGATATCTGCTAAACAGGGCTGAACCCAGCGGCGCTCACAGACAGACAGACAGACAGACAACAGACACGGTGATGCTTCTCAGAAACACTGTCTGTGTGATCACGTCTGTGAAAAGCAAAAATTTGCACAAGTACAATCGCTTTTTTTCCTCCGGGAGCAGATGGACAATAGAGGCTTGAAAGGAGCTCCCGTCTGCTCGCTGCCTTTAGGGAGATGATATTCTCCTTTCATTTTGTTTTTTTTGCGCCTCTCAGTGAAATGCACTTGATCAAAATGTCTGATTCTCCTCCAGAAACAACTGCGTCATGTGACATGTGAGGTGTTGTTTCACTCGGGCTCTGAAATCCTTTTTTATCGAATCAGGAAGTGGCTCTGATGATCGTCTCAGATTATGAATTTCAAACACACACACGTTACGTTTCATTAGGATTCTGCAGCCGCCCTGTGGCTCTTCACATCCGGCCCTCAGCCAATAGCAGGTGGAGGAAGAGCCTGACGCCGCGTTCCCTTCAACCTCGGAGGGACCCGCCCCCGAGTGGGAGGCTGCAACTGGAACGCCCCCTCACCACCCCCGACTTCTAAATCCAAGATGGCTGCTCCGTATGTGACCAGTGTTAGCGCTTCTGTCTTTAAATCCATCGTACACACGGTTCGGTCCCATCGCTGCCTGTGGACACGTTTCTACAGTGTTTGTGTTTAACCACGACCTGGTTGTGCTAACGGTGGCTAGCTACCTGGTTATCAAGGAGTGACGTCATCCCGAGCGTCGAGGTGTGATGTGACCCGGCGTTAGAGCTGCAGAGCCCGGTGGATGACCTCGTGATGTCGGATGTGGCCGATGCAGGTTTCTTCCGATACTTCAAACCTTTCTACGAGTTCAGCTTCGTCGTGTACGTCAGTGAAAGTGTTGCACGATGTTGCTCAGTAATGGCCGCCCTCTCGTGTGGGAAGGTTCCGCCTCCTGAGCAAACATTTGATTTTCAATCATTGCAAATTCCTGCTACACGACTCGAGAGCTTTGCGGCTGCTCGTCCTTCATCAACGCCAACCATCAAGTCAGAACCCCCCCCTCCACTCTCTCTCTCTCTCTCTCTCTCTCTCTCTCTCTCTCTCTCTCTCTCTCTCTCTCTCTCTCTCTCTCTCTCTCTCTCTCTCTCTCTCTCCTCCATCCATTTACTGTTACTAACAACTGCAACCAAACTTCATTAAGCAGTCGGGGTCAGGCTGCATTTGTTTGAATCAATAGAGAGACATGCAAGGCAGCCATGATAAAGAGGGTGAGGGGGGAGGTGGAATCAGTGTGTGTGTGTGTGTGTGTGTGTGTGTGTGTGTGTGTGTGTGTGTGTGTGTGTGTGTGTGTGTGTGTGTGTGAGGAGGGGGGGGAAGGTGCTTTTGGTAACGCCGGCATCTGTCCCGTGAAAGATGACTGGTAACAGTTAGAGTTTTGAGTTATGACCCGTTACTCTGCGAGCGAGAACCAATCCCTCTCCATGAAACTTAATTTGACCAAACAACCAGACGACTCCCGGAGTAAAATGACAAATGAAGTTATTTGATCCGTGGTTTACACAAAAAAAACAAAACAACGCATTTTTGGCAAAAAGATGATTGCAGTGGAAAGCGTGTGGAATCAGCAGCAGTGCATTATTAATGGCCCTGTCTGCTCACTCCTTGTTTATGATGCTGTTGCTTCTTTTACATTAAGAATGCATTAATGAAAAGAAACATTAAAAGATACACAACGCAGCCACAATCAATTCTATCTGCTTTTATGGACGTCTAATGTAATATTAATATCTGCAGCCGTACTACTCCAACAACCACGGACTCCCTGCATTATGTTTATCACTGATTTATGAACAGCCTCCGTAGGAACTCGCAGATACAAGTCGATCAATCTTTCATACGCTCTGGAGCACGGAGACCAATTCTCACTTTTTTTTTGTTCCACTTCTTTTTCTTTTCCTGAGCAGGAAGAGAAAGCTTCAGAGACGTCCACCGCCTCCTTTCAAGGCCGCCACATTACTATGCACCCGGCTTTTACAGTACGGCTCAGAGCCGCCCGGGCAAAGTGGACGCCCCACAAAGCATCGAACAACTGTTGTCCCCCATTGTGGGTCTTTCTGCGGGGCCCTCTTTATCAGGTGCTGAATGCATCTCAGTGAATGAAATCGTAGGGGGTGGGGTGGTGAGGGAGAGGACGAAGATGGTGGAGGTGGAGGGGGGCGGGGGGGGGGTCGCTCCCTTGAAACCTCACAAGAATTCCACAACAATCCGTGTGCCGGGTGGAGACGCCCTCTTCCACCTCCCAGGGTTCCTCTGTGCAGACGGGCGGGCAGGAGGGATCCGACAGGGCCCGCCCCCTCTTCCCCCCCCGCTGCTTTCAAAGCCTCCTTTCCATTAACTCACCACGCCGCACCTCGCCTAATCTCTGTGACCCCCCCCCCCCCCCGAGACCGGCCTGCACCTCAGGATTTATCCTCCAAACATGCAGAGTGTGCAGCACACAGGTTCTGTCAGGGGAAGTGAACGATGAGCCACAGCAGGAGTTTAGGCTTCTCCTTCCATTAAACAGGGGGGGGGGGGGGGGGGTGGGGGGGGGGGGGTGGAATTCATCTCCACCGCTCCGAGGGAGAAAAGAGAAACTTGTTCCCGAGCAGAAACAAGTGGAGCAAAGCTTCTTTCTCTCCTCCATTGATCTCCTTTGAGATAACTCTTTGTCGGGGGGGGATTGTAGGTCTCGTCATTGGTGTTGCAGTTTGCAGCTCCTCTCTTTGGGCTGTGGCCTCGCTCTTTTTTGTCCGTGTCATCACGCAGTGTGTGTAATAATGGGGAATTATGTTGCCTATTGTTAGCTCTTGGTAGTCAGGTGAAAACGCATCAGACCCATTATCTAGAGCGGCACCGGAGTCTGGAAACGAGCAGCGAGCAGCCGGCAGAGCAGCAGCTCATGGTGACCAGTTCAATAAGACCACTTGGTTTTCTAACCCACTGGAGAAGAAGGTCGGAGACGCTGGTCAGGCAGCGCGACTCCATTGTGTTGTCTCCAGCAGCCGGCCGCGTGAAAAGACATCTGTCCTCTCCGGATGTTTGCCGAAGGATCTGGTTTCCACGCGGTGGATTAAAGCTCAGCCGAGGTCCGAACTGGCAAGACACCAGTTTGAGAGCTGGTGGAGATTCACTCCGATATTGTGATCGTTGTGTTACCGTCTCGACACATCCACAACTCTTTGCTAAACAGGAGTTCATGCATTCTACACGCACCTCTGGGCACAGATGGTGCAACAACTGATCGTGGTGATACTTTTCACGGAGAACAGCCAAATGCATATTTATGTGGGGACAGAGAGAAACCATGTGATCGCCTCCTGATGTAGAACCAGACATTTTCCAGGTGGAGGTGTTTGAAGCAGAAATGATTGATTTCTGCCTTTAACGCGGTTCAGACAGATCATTTTGTCATTGGAGGATTTCAGAGTGAGATTCTGGACCGGTCACTGGAAGCTTCACTCCAGGAGAATCCAACCGTGAGCAGCAGTGAGAGGCTGCGGGATGGATCCAATCTCCACCCGGTGATCTGCAGATTAGTTCCTCTTGTCTGACCGGTCGGTGAAATCACCGGCACACGTTCGGTTACAGCTCCTCTGCTGTGGACACTCTCAGGCGTGATGGATGAATCGAATCTCTTGGCTGTGATTGCCCGTCGCTGTTTGAGCTGCAGAAACAGAAACATATCATTAACCTCCTTCTCTTTGGTTTTTACTCCACAGGGGAGCCAGATCAACCAGATCCCCTCCAAGTACAGCCAGGCGGAGTCCACCAAGTTCCTCATCCTCACCGTGGTGTCCATCCTGTGCATCGTGGCCGTGCTGCTGGCCTCCACCGTGGTCTACTGCCTCCGCCACCGCTCGCACCACAAGCTCAAGGAGAAGCTCACCAACCTGGGAACAGATACCGGCAGCGATGCTACCGCCACCTATCAGGTAGGAGGAGTTACTGCACCTGTGAGCTTTTGAATTTTAACTGCAATTAAAAATAATGATGATAAAGATCAGTGTCTGTGATGGAGCTGCACCAGGATTCCTGGTAAACCCAAAGATATGTTTTCCCTTTATTTTGATTTAAATTTGACAATTGAATAAACAGAGAAAAAGCTGGAAAGGGTTTTATTGATTGGATTTCATGTCCCAAGAAGCTACTGTCAGATTCTCTTCTTCATTCTGCAAGAAGACTTTGTCCAGGGCCGTTTGCGGTGGCTCTGGAAAGATGCTTCAGGGAGAAGAGAAAAATGAAGCTGCTGAAAATAGATTTAAAAAGAAAACAGTAGATTCAGGTTGTTTGTGCTTCGAATGATATTGAACCTTTGCTGTCCTGAGTTGAGACTTTGAATCTGAAGCAGCCTCGACCACTGTTATCGGCTGAAGCCTGGTGATGATGAGATGAACGTGTTGCTCTCCTCATTCTGCTTCACTTGTGTTTCATGTTGACATGTTAAAACCAGATTGAAGCCGCGCGGCGTTAATCTCCTGCTGTAATTTGCTGTTGGAGACGTGAGGCAATATCCACCAATCCAACAGGTTTCCCACCTCCAGTCATTTCCATTCCCTCCCCCTGCTCGCTGTAATTATCCTGTGGCTGGAATAGCCGGGTGTGAAATTTAATTTAAAGAATCCAATATTAAGTGGCTGTTTGAGCAAAGAATTAGATTGAGATTTCTCCGTCTCTCCCTCCCTGACCTTTTCCCCACCATGTTTTTAAATGAGAGTGGTCCTGTGAGCATTGATTTTATAATGAGCCCGGCCCTTCCCCTAAGTGCTTACATTTCATGCTCTCCTCGGGATTCTGAGCTTCTGAAATAGACGGAGCTGCTGCTGCTGCTGCGTCAAAGGTTCACCTCATCACCGGGGACTTGATGATCATCATGTCAATTACATTTTTGTGCATAATAATAACTACTCAGCAACGGAAGAGAGTTCCTGAAAGTCGTGACATTCAACGTGTCCGATGACACTCTGACATTTCAGCTCTGCCCCTTCCTCCTCCTCCTCCTCTTCCTCCTCTTCTTCCTCCTCCACGGAACATTTACTTTTCCTCCATGTGAAAAACTTATCTTCATGGTTACTTGCCTCCAAGATTTGCTTTTATTCCTCTAATTGGAAACTGCTCGTTGAAAGACCTTGTTGACGCTTTACTTGTCTGATTCATAGCGAACAAACACGTCCACATCTTGGACGATTTATCCCCCCCCCCCCCCCCCGACTCCCAAAGCTCTTCCAGCTCTTTCCTCCGTCGTCTTTATCGAGTGTCGACAGCGAGTCGCCGTCTTCCTCAGTGAAAGGCCTCAGTGTTCAGCTCCCATCTTAGCCGTGTAAGCCTCGTCTCTTTGTCAGCGCCGCTGTGTAGAGGGGTTCCCTGGGCTGGATTCTGTGTGTGTGTGTGTGTGTGTGTGTGTGAGTGTGTGTGCAGTCTCTAGGGCTACATGCAATTAAAGCAGACAGGAAGCGGCAGGCTGCCTGACGGCCTTACTGCTGCAGCTCCTTCGAGCTATAGCTGTCAACCCCCCCCCCCCCACACACACACACACATGCACACACATACACACACACACACACACACACAGACACACACATCAGACACACACACACGACTCTGCCATCAGCTCCCTCCGAACCCCCTCCACCTTCAGCCCCCCCCACTCCTCCGCTCCCTGGCCTGTCACTCAAACGGTCCCCGTGAAACAGCGACATGGGATTGGCCGACTCTGACAAAGGAGGCTGTGATTGACAGGCGTCGACGGAGCGTGTGCGTGCAGCGTGTCGGGGCGCAGGGCGGGGAATCGGCCCGACAGCCAGTCAGTCAGTCAGTCAGTCAGTCAGCCAGTCAGTCAGCCAGTCAGTCAGTCAGTCAGTCAGTCAGTCAGTCAGTCAGTCAGTCAGTCAGCCAGTCAGTCAGTCAGTCAGTCAGTCAGTCAGTCAGTCAGTCAGTCAGTCAGCCAGCCAGCCAGTCAGTCAGTCAGTCAGTCAGTCAGTCAGTCAGTCAGTCAGTCAGTCAGTCAGCCAGTCAGTCAGTCAGTCAGTCAGTCAGCCAGCCAGCCAGCCAGCCAGATAGTCATTCAGCCAGTCAGCCAGTCAGTCAGTCAGTCAGTCAGTCAGTCAGTCAGTCAGTCAGTCAGTCAGTCAGCCAGCCAGCCAGTCAGTCAGCCAGCCAGTCAGCCAGTCAGTCAGTCAGTCAGTCAGTCAGTCAGCCAGCCAGCCAGCCAGTCAGTCAGTTTATCTTTACATCTGTTTCAAACTCTGATCTGCTCCTTAAACTCGTATCTGATCCCTCGACAGTCAAACCCTCCGACGGCGTGAAGAGATGATTTCACTCAACTTTCAGCTCAGATTTTCCAGATATCATCTCAGAGTCATATTAAGACATCATCATGTGCACCGTCAAATTTCTTGAAATGCTTCAGGATCTCACGCAGACATCTCAACACATTTGCATCTTTCGTCTCGTTTATAAGACTGAAGATGAAATTGTGTTTCTTGTAGAATCTTTTTGGAGGTTGACTCGGTCGTCCTGCCTCACGCTGGGGCCGTGTTCTCTCTCCGCCGCGTTTCATTTTCCAGAATCCTCTCTGGCTCGATAACGTCCTCTTTGTGCTGAACACGTTTCCTGTGAGCATCTCGATCTGGATTCAACACTGACTCCTGTTCCCCGGCCTGTGTGTTCACTCTCTGTTTGCCGATCTGATCGTTTCCAGTCAGTGCCGTGTTCCACTGATATGAGGGAGAGATGATAGACGACAGATCAGACGACCAATGTGCTTTGTGAAACTCTATCCTGGACTTGGAAGTTTGATTCCATTCTACTCTGGAGAAACTCTAGAGCTGAATCTGACATTAATGTATGAAGATCTCAGCTCAGGTCTATTATTAAAAAAATAATAAATCACATGCTTCACACTGTGAGAGAGGAACTCTGCTGCCTTCAGGTTTTCATCTTTTCATCTGGAACAAATTGGTTCAGTTTTAAAAACTGCCGACAAATCTGATCCTGAAGCTGCTTTGATGAACAGATCCTGGATCAGGGATCAGGGATCAGTAACATATCAGTAACATTTATTGTTATAATACTATTCTGTTAAACTAAATCTAATGTCACTGACACAAGTTCAACTATGTTTTACTTTTATTCAAGATTTATGATCTTTATTTGTTTTCAAAACCTTTCTGAGCAGAACATAAACATCTGCACCAGGTCTTTATAGAATACATATATATATATTATATTATATATATTATATTCCATCTCCTGTAGTTTCCCTTCAATCCTTCAGCCCCCCCTCTGTTTGTTTGTTTGTTCAGGCGATGAGGCAAAGCTCTGGGGTGAGGACCCTACCTTTGTTTTGGTGAGGAGTTCATGTAAACAGGGCCCCACTGGCACGTCCCAGCCCCCCCCACAGCCCCCCCATTAGAGGCTCTTGTGTGTAGGGGGTGCTTAGGGTGGCACACGCCTCTCGACCCTGACGTGCCCGCTGTCGCCCCGGGGTGATGCATGATTCGTGTCGGTCATGGGCGCCAAGCGGATTCCCTGGCCTGGCGCCCATGAGGGGGGGGGGGGGTTACTGTTTTTTTTTAGAGGGTCGATGAGGCCCGGGCGCTTTGTTAGAGTCACCGACGACAAACACACTCACGCGTCTGTTCTGCTTCAGCAACTGTTTACGATCGCCTTCGAGTGAAAGAACTTGTTTCTGTTTAAGATTGAAAAAGAAAACATTCAAAATGAGACGACTGTTAATTCTGCTTTTCTTTTAAAAACTGAATTTCTATCCATCTTCCGGGCAGACGCTTGTTTTCATTAATTTCATTGTATTTTAAAATCAAATTGAAAAGACCTTCTAGACACCGGTAATCCATCACAGTGAACATGTGCCCACCTTTATTCTTTGTCAAAGTTAATGCAGTTATTAGAACGATATTGGATTTGAAACCTGACTGCGTGGCGTCAGAGAAACGAGTCCAGGAGACAAACTCCAGCTCGAGCGGACGTCCTGGAAAAATATCATTTTCTCATTTGTTGGTTTTAATGGTCGACGTTTGTCTGGAGGCGGAAATATTGGACGTCCTTGAACATAATAACAATGACGTGAACATTTAACTTTCAAAACTCTTCTGATGATATCTGAAATGTGACTCTTCTGCTTTTTATGTTAAATAAGTATTTTATTCTTTTATAAAGTATTATACTTTCTATATGTTGGGGCATTTTTATGTCTTTATCATTTAGTTTGACCCCAGGAAGTTGACCTAAATGATAAAGACATAAAAATCATATCACATACAATCAGATGTCACTTGCAGCAAGATGTTCATGGGTTCAACTACTTTTTTAAATGTTCAAATGTAAGAATAAGAATTTTTGCGCGTCTTCTTCTTCTTCTTCTTCTTCTGCTTCTTCTACTTCCTCTTCTTCTTCTTCTACTTCTTCTTTTGCTTCTTCTTCTTCTTCTGCTTCTTCTTCTTCTTCTTCTTCTTCTTCTTCTTCTTCTTCTTCTTCTTCTGCTTCTTCTACCTTTGAGCTTGAAGGTCACAGAACATTATGAATACATCTCTGTGACCTGGATCCACACCCCCACTGGCTCATTAGGAAAACATCTGACATTTTAACTTTAACTTTACACTCTGATACAGAAAAGAAAAATAAAAGTCATTAGAATAATTGTGAATAGGTATTTATAAGAAAGGCAATTTATTTTGAAGAGCAAATTTAGGACAAATCTGCATCAACTGAATCTTCTCAAGTGTTCGATGTTTTTTTAACTGTTCACCAAACTGAGTGTGTTTGATGACATCACTGTGTCCTCTCCTCTGTAGGAGCTGTGTCGGCAGCGCATGGCGGTCAAACCTCCCGCCGAGCGCCCGGAGCCGATCTCCTCCAGGATCAACAGCGTGTCCTCCCAGTTCAGCGATGGAGGTCAGGCGCTCAGTCCCTCCGCGAGGAGCAGCGTCTCCTCCTGGTGCGAGGAGCCCGTCCACTCCAACCTGGACATCTCCACCGGTCACATGATACTGGTGAGTGAGACCTGACATCAAATGAACAGACGGATTCTGAGGGGGACATTTAAATCGTCTTTCAGATTTTAAATATCTTCTTTGGGCTTTACTGACACTAGTGTTCAAATCGAGTCCACAAATCTCGACCCTGACTTTGAGGAATAATGGAGAAAGAGAGTAAAGGGAGTTTTCTTTACTGGAGAAGAAACTGACACAGTTCAGTTCCTCAGTTTATCTAACGTGCCCCGGATCCTGCATTCTCTCAAATGGTCTGCAGGGGGCGACTCCACTGGTTGTACGTCCAAAGGAGATTATGATGAACATTGTGATTGACAGCTAGATGTGTGTCGGTGGACGTGCTGTATCCTGGCTGTTTTTATTTCTGTGATATCTTTTTCTTGTTGTTTGTCTTTCTCTCCAAACCGATTTTATACGATTCCTTCATTTTCCCGAAACATCTCGTTTTTTCCCGTTTAACATTTATCTCTTTAAAAAGCAGTGGAACTATTTTGCCTCCACGTCTCATGTGCTTGTGTATTTCCTGTCTCTATATACTGCTCATTACAGACACACACAGACACACACAGACACACACAGACACACAGACACACACGCTCTTCCTCCTCTTATCTGGCTGTCTCTCTCATCTTTCTCCCTGTGTCGTTTCTGTTTTCTTTCTGCACATCTCATTACACCCACAGTTTCTATAAGCAGCTCCTCTCTGCCGCAGATGAGAATCTCTCCTGAACCTCGCTCGCGTTCCGTCGAGCGCCATCGTAATTGCAATATATAGCTACTCGCTTCAACCACCCACCAGCCTCCTCGCCCCAGCTCTCCCACCTCCATCCTCCCTCTCTCTCTCTCTCTCTCTCTGTCTCCCCCTCTTTCTCCTTGCGTTGTGAAGCTGCCGGCGAGATGTGACGGAGCAGACTTCTTGAAGATACTAATTACCCCTGAGATTTGTGCTCAGGAGAAAATGTCTCCCTTTGCAGCCGGTGCCACTGCAGAGAAGAAGCGTCACTGTTGTTTCACACGAGCGCTCGATCCCTCGTAAGTGCTTCTCTTCGGTGAACGCGCCCACAACACAATGAGATCTCCACGGCTCTGATACGCGTGTGGATGGAAATGTGTTTTGACGAGGTCTGTGCTCTTCACCGGCTTTTGTCTCGGCCGTCTCGGCGTAGGCGGCGTCACTTGAGAGACGAGAGGAGGGAGATGGAGAGCTGCTCGTGTTCAGTGGAGGATTCAGTCTGTGTGTGGGCCACAGTCTGGTCGGGGGGGGGGTTAATGAATTCGATATAATGTAGAGACGAATATGTAAAGAGGAACGCACAGAGACCAAGTGTGTGGTGATGTGGCCGCGGTGATTAACAGATCTCCGTGTGGGCGATGGAGACGAACGTCCTCTTGAATTCTGAAGTTCCACTTAAATCCTCTCCACGGAAACTTCAGACTTCTGAAAGACTTTCTCCTCTGAAAGGAAAACACTGCTTCATTTGTACAGTGATGTGGCTTAAAATAATACATTCTGAATAATAATAACTTATATCCAGAAATCTGTCTATTTATGCTTCTATACCTCCAGAACCAAAGGTTGCCCCCTGCAGACTGATATTCTATAAATAGAAAGTAAGAAATTTAAACATTTACTTGATGTTTACTCTCATTTCATTTTTTTTCCTTTGGAGCTTGTCCCTCCCACCAACATGGAGGAGGCGGGGTTTATGAGCTATGCTGCAGCCAGCCACCAGGGGGCAGCCCGGAGGCTTCCGCTTCAGTTTGGGGGAGTTGTCATGTCGTCCATGTTTGTTTAGAGTCAGCGGTAGAAAAACTGTCTAATATGATTCAGGACCCTGGACAGCTCCTCACATGCAGATTTAATATGTTCAGACCATGTGAGGGTATAGAGTCAAATACCATCAACACATAAATATATATAGATAGCCCCCCCCCCTGGGACACCCCTGCATCTTTTAGACATCCACATGGTTCAGTATGTGGACGGAGGAGCAGGTGAAGCTGAAGTTAAAATTGTTTCCACAGAACAGTGACAACGTGTGAAGCAGTTATTTAATGTCTCCTCCCCTCTTCTCTTTAGTCTCCTCCCGCCCACAAGCCGCCCACACGTCTCTTTACAAAAGCTTTTATGGATTCTCCAACCTCCATCTTGTGCATTCAATCGTTTCCCTCCGTGCGTCTCGTCGCTATTTTTACATTTTCTTTTCTTTTTCTCTTATTTCTTCAGATTGGTTTTAACTTGTTTTGACTAATCTGTCTTTCTTTCTTACTACAATTTCAAAAAAATGTTGTGTGAATGTTTCTGATCTCATTCTTTTGCATGTTCTCCCGTGAAGTTTGGTTCTTTCTTTCTTTCTTTTCATTCGTTCTATCTCTTCTTGCTTCCTTCTTTGCTTCTGTCGTTTTTTTCCCTCCGTGTTTGGGAACGATGAGAATTTGTCAATGCTCATATTGAGTCAACTGTTGTGCGACTAATAGAAAATAAGCGTTTAAGAGAGAAATAACATGATTGTAGTTTATCTGCAGGGTACCAGCACCTACACACACACACACACACACACACACACACACACACTCACACACACACACACACACACACTTTAAAAAACATTAATTGCCTTTAATAAACTCAGGATAAATCTCGTGTCCTCATCCACCCACTGGTTTTAATTTGAGGAGAAAGGGCTTCCACCATCTTATCCAAGTTAATGTATTACTTGGTCCCATGTGACTGCCCCCCCCCCCCCCCCCCCACACACACACACATCCTCTCTGCATGTGTCTTAAGAGGATTAGTCGTCTCTATATATAAAGCACATTATCTAGTCTTTTGTTGTCGGCCAAGTAAGTGTTATAGATTATAGTGCAGCGGGAGCCTCCGTTGAGATTAGCCATACTGGGAGTTCTGGTGCTCACCAGCGGAGCAGCTGGGCAGAGATCTGCACAGACGAGAGGTCGCAGGGAAACGGACGTTAAACCTGAGGAGGAGGAAGGTGCAGGGAGTTTAGTTGCTGGCACAGGAAGGAAGAAGGGAAGAAAGGGAAGGAAGGAAGGAAGGAAGAAGTGAGGGAGGGAGGGAAGGAAGGAAGTCAGGAAAGCACTTGTTAATTAGTAACTTGTAACCACTGGACACCTTCTCTTCACCTTCATTTTTCCCCTCCTCTTTCCTCTCCCCTTGTTTTTTCCACGGCCTGCTTTGAGCCAAGATGGCCGCTGCATGACGTCACCTGCATCCTACAGGTGCTCCGATGTCAGAGCCACAACGGCTGCTCGACAAAGTCTTATTGCTTAGCAGTTTATATTGAGCACCTTTTGGCTTCTGTAAGCCTGTCCCTCACACACACACACACACTCACACTCACACACACTCACACACACACACACACACACACACACAGACACACACACAGTAAGGGGATTATTCAGTGTTTGGGCGACACATGGTGATCTCAGCGCCTCCTGATTGGATTGCAATAATCCCTTTACACAGCCACAAAACCCTATTACTCTGGCATTAGAGAGTGGGAGAGGAGCTAGGGGTTAGGGGGGGGGGGGCATCTGATGTACGACTGTGTGTGTGTGTGTCTGTATCTGTGTAGAAAGAACTTGCAAGAGCAGGTGTCTGTACATTCTGTTTGTGTGTGTGTTTGCAGAGTTTATATGTGAGCGTGGGTGGGTGGGTTAGGTGGGTTGGGTTTTTGTGTTTAGTTTGTGAGTGTGTATGTGTGTGTGTGTGTGTGTGATGTGTGTTTTATTCTATGCACACTGCAGCCGTGGTTGAATCTCACTACTGGACCAACAAAAGCTGCACGTAGACTCTTTTTTGTCGGGTGGACGTGATCATGTTCGACAAAATCGCACAAAAGCATTTGTTCCTGAAACTTTCTCATCAGCCCCCCCCCCCCCGCTCTCCATTTTTAACAAACTCCTCATTTTAGCAAGAAGCCATTAGGCCTTTTTTTTTTGGTGGGGCAGGGAATCTAATTCTGATTAAGATCAGCCCCATTTGTAACTGCCACCATCCATCATGGCCGGAGCCATTTAAAGAACCTCAGCCGCTTGTGCGTCCACACTTTGTCCCACACGTCCTCAAAGCTGCTGAAGAAACAAACACAGCTGCAGCGTGGGCCGTCCGCTCAGAGAGGAATCGAACCCGTGAGCCTCGGCACCAACAGCGCACGTTCGCTTTCATGTGCCGCGCTCATTTGCTGCCAGTTTATCAAAGTCACATCCACTTCCTTAATTATGAAAACTGTGTGGAGGGGGGAGGGGGGGGGGGGGGGGGTAATGACCGGGCTGCACACGCTCATCATTAACCAGAGAGGAGATTAGAGTCGTGCACTCTCTGATTAACGTGGGGTTTAATGCATTTATAATAAAGTGAGGAAAACATGCAAATAGCAACTCATACATACACAAGTGTTTAAGAGTATTTTGGTATTAATTCCTTTAGCTTTAATTGAGATTTTGAGAATAAGGTCATAATATCTTGAGAATATAGACAGAATTTTGGAGAAAAGTTATGATTTAATGATAGAAATGTTAAATACACAGAGATCAGTCTGTCGCTGTGTTAAAATGAGGATTGTGGAGAATCCTGTTCAGTTCTACTTGAGTTTAGTTTCACGATCACTGCTGCTCTGACTGATGGAGGAGACGGAGACACGTCCTCCATCTTTATTCACACGTCTGTGTTGACTCGGTCTTAAAGTGTCTGTTTACATCCGGCAGGTAAACAGAGGCTCAAACACAGATTGATAGAACCACAGGGAATCCTCATGATTAATATCCATCCATCATCTCCAGCTGCGTGTTCCTCACCTCCTCACCTCCTCACCTCCTCTCTCCTCTCTCTCCGTCTCCTTCAGTCCTACATGGAGGATCACCTGAAGAACAAGGACCGCCTGGAGAAGGAGTGGGAGGCGCTGTGTGCTTACCAGGCCGAGCCCAACGCCTGCACCGCCGGCCTGAAGGACGGCAACGCCAAGAAGAACCGCTCCGCCGCCGTCGTGGCATGTAAGCTGCTCTTCTTCCTGTTTCTGGGTTTTCAGTCTTGATTGGTGAAGCTGATGGTTGTAGAAATTAAGAGGTGGAGGATTTCAATACGAGCCGTTAGCATCCACAGTTACAAATCAGAAATGATCAGGTGCGAAATCAAAACCTCTTATGAACGTTCCTATTGGTTAGTGTGAAACTGTGAAGTTGAGTTTTGTCAACCCCTGATCTTCATTTTCTGTTGTTTGCACATTTGGAACTAAAGATTGTCACATTTAGCCGGACGTGATATGAAAAGTGAAGTAAACACGCGTCTTATTATCAGAGGCCAGGAGCAGATGCAAGGGGGGGGGGGGGGGGGCAGAAGGGCTGTAAATTAGTTTTCTATTAAAGCTCTTCTGCACCGACCTCATCAATGATTAAAATGTTCTAAGCTTCTGTGGAAATAGCCCATCTTAAAAAAGTGCTGTCCATTCCCTGCACCGGGCCGCGGCTTAATGAAATCCAGGTTGTCAGCAGGGAGAGCAGTTTGTCAGGAATAAATTGCGCCTCCTATTTGAAGCACCGCTGGCTTCTCCGGCAGATTCTCAGAGCTGCTGCTTCTGCCACAGTCACCCGGAGGCTTCACCGCTCCACTCAGCAGCACTACTGGGAAATGTGCCACTGCCCAGATGGGTTCAGTGGCCCAGCAGAGCGAAGGGGCCCTGAACCCGAGAGAGGGAGAGAAGATTTATCCTCCTGAATAATCCCCTCAGCGCCAAAACACAAGTCTTACAAGCAGCAGTCACCAGACTCTCCACTTTCACGATTCTGTGCCTGATATTATAAAACGTAATTTATGTTTCTGGAAATTGTTTGTTTGTTTCAATAAACACTTTTCCCCTGTTGGACAAACATGAACCTTAAAACCAAGTCTACAGATCATCAGCTGTAATTAAAGATGGACGACGTGACAGTGAAGCTAAACCATCTTGATCGCCCCCTGGTGGCTGGTATGGGTCACAACCCTATGTCAGCACATTGAGAGCTAAACTCCCACTAAGGACACACGTTGATGGCTGATTCTGAACACACAACCCCCCCCCCCCCCCCCCCCCCCCGGTGTCTCCTCCATGTTAGCAGAGGGGGGCGATGGACAGTCTGAGGAAAGGGATGTGTTTCCTGAACATTAGAGCATGAAAACATTATCCAGTAATAACACATTTTAAATCATAAACCTTGAACATGAGCTGAACAAGGATTGACGAGCCGACCTGAGTTTGTAGAGACTGAAGCCCCCAGAGTTTCAGAACTCGGCCCTCGTGACTGTGAAGTGGGAATTTGTTTGAGCAGCGTTCCAGACACTGGAAGTCAGGGATCAATCTGTTGAATCTCTGGGAAGTTTCTCAAACAAGTCCCCTGCTGGTTTTTAATCTCTGAAATGAGAACAGTTCCCTCCCCGAGCTGAACACAACCCTGACGAACCCGAGGGGATTAACTCGTCCGGTCAGGGAGACGTTCAGTTGACGGTAGAAATGAACATCAAGGCCTCAGTGAGACTTCTGTCAACTGGAGAGTCTCCTGATCACGAGGCTCTTTCTCATTCCTCTGACGAAATGCACCATTTGTGTTCCAGATGATCACTCCAGAATCACCTTGAAGGTGGAGAACAGCCAAGGAAACTCCGATTACATCAATGCCAGCCCCATCGTAAGTACCCGCGCTCCACGCCCCCCCCCCCCCCCCCATGCCAGCCTCCCTCCGTCCCCAGGGGGCGTCACAGGAACAAAGGCAGCCTACCGCTCTGCAATATCAATTTTGATGCAACGCTTGCTTAGCTCCAGCAGCAGCCCCACTCCAGTGTGTACGTTCTGCACCATGAATATTAATGATTGTTTCACCACAAGCACCTCGGGTGAGCGTTCACTCGGGAACACGAGGGAAGGACGTGGGCTCGGTTCTCATTTGTGACAAAAAACAAAGGATCTGTAGGCTGCTGGGAAATGATTGTTTCTGACCTTGGGTTATGCTAATTTGACACAAGTTTGTATTTACTGGTACGGTGCGACTCGCCGAGGCCTCTCCACGGCTCGGAGCAGAGTGAAGCAGCGAATCGGCCGGTAGGAAGGAGAAGGAGGAAGAGAGGGAAGAGAGCGAGTGCATCAATTTGGAAACAGTGCTGGAATCGTAGGTGCACGTTCCCCTGGAGGCAGATACAGTGGTGTTCCATTAAAAGCAACAGGGACGCTATGCATTTCAAATCTGGGCGTCGCACCAAAAAGGAGCTGAGAGAGTGTGTGTGTGTGTGTCTGTGTGTGTGTGTGTTTGATAAAGACACAGAGAGAGAGAGAGGGAATCAAAACTATCGAGGAACAAAAGAACAAGTGCAAGAGCAGCTGCAACACGTGTACACACACACACACACACACACACACACACGCACACACTTTGAGGCGGGCATGTGCAGACACTGAATTGTTCTCCAACACAAGAATGAACACACAACCAGACATGGAAAAAAAGCACACACTCTGACGTGAAGACCCATTTCACTGCTTCTGTCATTTGCACATTTCCAAGTTCAAGTAGACGTTTGATATTCAGTCGTCAAATCTGCAGCGAGCCGAGAGCATGAAGCACAGTCGGAGATATTGAATGGTGCAAATCAATATCCACGATTTTTCCCTCACAAGCTTCATGTGTTTAACAGAATCACTTATATCTGTAGAATTAAACAGCATCTGGCATCTGAGTGTGTGTCTGTGTGTGTGTGTGTGTGTGTGTGTGTGTTAGAGAAAGAACGAAACCCAGAGTGTAATCGTGATACGTTTAAACTGCAGAGAGTAAAAGAGGTGACGTGATGAAGAGGAGTGTGCAGAATCGTTTTCTTCTTCATACTGTCTCTACCCTTTCCTCCTTCTTCACCTCCATCTCTCCTCAGCCTTTGACTCCAACATCCTTCTTTTCTGTTTCCACTCTCCCTCTGTGCACTTTCTCCTTCTCTGCCACCTCCTGGTTCTTTCTCCTTCGGTTTCTAAATCCCTCCATTGCTTTTCTTTCTCCATCTCCCAGGCTTAAACACTCGGGGGGGTAAAACAAAATGTGTTTGACCACATGTTGCTGGGTTCTGACCAGTTTGGGCTTTTAAAGCTCCGGGATAATTTATATTTCACATTTCCTCCTTTGTATAAATTAACATGAACATGTAAAACTCTTTGTTCAGTGCGATGTTGCTGTAGAATCAACTGAAACCCTCTGAAACCCCAGTTCTGCCTCCTCCTCTCCTCTACAACATTTTAAGTTCATTAGAAATGCATTATTATTGTTTGGCATTCATAAAAGGGAACAGAGGAACATCAACGACAATTTCACAAGCAGAAAAGCCCCAGAAATTATCTGTCCTCCCTCTGTAATTGCTTCCAGCTAAATTGGTCCCTGCTCATTATTACATTTACCGTACAATTTGCATGGTAATAGGCAGGAGTGTCACTCACGTTCTCACAGAGTCCCCTCACGTCCTCGTCCTGTCTCCAGCTCTGGACGCCTCTGCCGTGCTTCTTTCATTTCCATTATGCTACAGACGTCTCCTCCGGCTGCAAATACCAGAACTTTAGAACATATTGGTAACCTGCAGCTCACAGAGATACGACTTGAAATGATTTAAATGCAAAGGTGAGGTTTGACGAGGAGAATTAGACTGAAGAGAGTGAGAGCTTTTGTTTTAATTGGATTGTGTGAAACTACAGTGACAATAAGAGAGGTTGGTCCTGGTTCTTTTAACACAGACGTTTTAAAACACACAAGAGGAAAGAAACCTTTCTCCTTTAAAATCAACACAATGCCACAATCTAAAAGCTCAGCAAAACCTCTTTACTGATAAAGTCAAGTTTGAGTTCTTCAGTAATAATTTGATCAACGTCTATGAACCTCACGTCATCTTTTCTCTTCCCACCGTCCTCCAGATGGATCACGACCCCAGGAACCCGGCTTACATCGCCACTCAAGGCCCCCTGCCCTCCACTGTGGCCGACTTCTGGCAGGTAGGCAAACAAACACACACACACACACACACACACACACACACACACACACACACACACAAAGACTCATGAAATAAAAATCAATACATTCTCGCCTCTTAAAGAAGAGTTAACCGATCTTTATTAGAGCTTCGAGTCGCAGGGGAGACCGGCCTGTTCTGTGAATGTTATTAATGTCTGTTTCACTGTCACGCTCACTTCCTACAACCACTGCACACACACACACACACACACACACACACACACACACACACAGGACCAGTCAATAGTGAGACACATTGTTAATGCAGGAGACACTTTTCCCAATGTCCTATAAGATCGGGTTTGAACCTGAGACCAGGAGATGGATGAGTTAGTAACAGTCGTGCTGTGTGTTGTGTGTTCTTCGTCCATGAACCCGTCTCCTCCACCCTCCCTCGTCTCCCTCGTCTCCCTCGTCTCCCTCGTCTCCCTCGTCTCCCTCGTCTCCCTCGTCTCCCTCTCAGCTGAGAAAAGACACCGTTGAAGGTTTAGTTTGAAAGTCTGCGTCTCAGCAAGGATTCAGCTCAGGTTCATTAAACAGCTCCTCTGTTCTCCGGCTTGATCCAGGCTCCTTGTTCTCTCGTGACCCGGCGACTGACCCAGCTTCACCGTGTCTTATCAGGATCTTTAATCAGCCGCTGCCAAAGTTATTACACGACATCGTCCCCGCCAGGATCCTGCTGAGCCGCCCTCGGGCACAGACACCGAACACTCACACTTATGGATCTGTCTGAGTTCTAGGAAAGAGTTAGGAGTTGAAATAACTTCACGACTCAGCTGAAGCAAATTAACACCATTCATCAGGAGAAGGAAAGTGCACGCTCACATCCTGAGATGCACGAGACCAGAGGGGGGTGCGCCGGGGACCGAGACGAGCTCTACCTCTCAGCCCGACGCAGTTAACATCCGTTAGAAGTCGGTCAAGGTGCAGCCGACTGAGCGGCAGCTGGATCCATCTTGATTATCTGAACCTGACGATGTGGGAGCGCTGGTTGTTTTATGGTTTCCCATTAACAGCTGACTGGGGCTGTGAGGATATGACTGCTGGCTGTGGAACGACCAGACTGGGAGAGGGAGCAGCCTCCACACAAATTACTTTTTATGCCACAACCCTCGAAAAGTGCACGTGTTCTCAGAATCATTTCAAAACCATGGAAGGCACCAAAGTCAAACGAGCCTCATCATGTTCAGGAGGCGTCAACAGCTTTGTGCGACTGATTCAGATGAAGACGGAGAGTTCCTCCATCACAGACACTGAGCTAAACAAAGTCGTTCCTCTAAAGACACACGTCTGTTCACTCTCTCCATCATGAGATGGACTTGAGATGAGGTCGTGCTCCTCTCACCTCGGCCGTGCTCCTCTTTGCAGATGGTCTGGGAGAACGGCTGCGTGGTCATCGTGATGCTGACGCCTCTGGTGGAGAGCGGAGTGAAGCAGTGCTACCACTACTGGCCCGACGAGGGATCCAACCTGTACCACATCTACGAGGTAAGACACCTTTTTAAAATGTTCTAGCATTAAATATCTCCTTCTGTAAGAGGGCATGCACGGAATCTGACATGGTTTCATAGATTCAATGGTAAAATATGATTTATCTGGAACAAATGTTTCATCTCTTATTCAAACATCTGAAATGAAAAGCTCTGTTTGGTTCCTCACAGGTCAACCTCGTGTCCGAACACATCTGGTGCGACGACTTCCTGGTGCGGAGCTTCTACCTGAAGAACATGCAGACCAACGAGACGCGGACCGTCACCCAGTTCCACTTCCTGACCTGGCTCAACCAGAACGTGCCGGAGACCAGCCGCACGCTGCTCGACTTCCGCAGGTAGGGAGCTTCTTCAGAACCCAGAGGACACCAGCTCGACCAGTAGGAGCTGTGCACAGATGTGAATCCCTCACTGAGAGTTCCTTCCATGAAACCTTCAGCATAGTGAACAGATGACTGTGGACCCCCCCACCCCCCCCACCCCCTACAGAGATGCTTCCAACATTCATAATGTCTACTTCATTGGAGCTTCTGGTTTGAACCTATTCCTGCTTCTCATGTTGATGGAAGAAGCTCAGAGGTTTTTTCAAAGAAACCTTCGGAAGAGAAACCCTCAGAGATGAATCCTCTTTGATAGGAGGATTCATTTCCAGTGTGTGAGGAACAATGGTCCCTGTGGTTGGTTTGTTGAACTGGTTCTCACTCCGGCTGAACAGAGGCAGCTTGAGTTTGGGAAAAACATCTGTGAAAAAAAAATACAGTGGAAAAGGTTTGTGTAACTGAAAATCTAATTTAGCTCTTGTTGTAAAACAGACACACACTTGCTGATCTCTTATATGCATATGCAACAAATCCACCAAACTCTGATTAGAACTCTTCATGTTTTGAGAACCTGACCCTGAGACGCCGGCGGGGGAGTTTCTGTAGATCCTGAAACGTCCGAGCACTTTCCAGTAGATGGCGGTGGAATGGAAGACGCGCTGAGGGAACTCTACCGAGCGATCCTTTATCTCTGGCGCCTCTTATAGCCGCTCGCCTTCGCCCTCTTCTAAACTGATGTACTGTATAACCCATCAGGCCGGAGCCGCCCTGGCTCCTTCTCCCTGATTCACTGAGGACTTTCTCCAGCGTTAGAGACCGACTCTGTTTTATGTGTCGGCCCCGGTGTCACCGTGTTCCCATCGATTAGGTGAGAAACCAGGAGTGAGGGTTTGTGGTCACAGCTGCTATGAAGGGGTCGGGTGGGCGTCGCCTCCATCAGCTGGGAGTTACTGCCTCTGCTCGCCGGGCGTCGGGGTCACGACTCGATGAAGGAGGCGCCGCGGGAGAGAAGGAGGCGCCGAGGGAGAGAAGGAGGCGCCGCGGGAGAGAAGGAGGCGCCGCGGGAGAGAAGGAGGCGCCGAGGGAGAGAAGGAGGCGCCGAGGGAGAGAAGGAGGCGCCGAGGAAGAGAAGGAGGCGCTGAGGGAGAGAAGGAGGCGCCGAGGGAGAGAAGGAGGCGCCGAGGGAGAGAAGGAGGCGCCGCGGGAGAGAAGGAGGCGCCGAGGGAGAGAAGGAGGCGCCGAGGGAGAGAAGGAGGCGCCGAGGGGGAGAAGGAGGCGCCGAGGGAGAGAAGGAGGCGCCGCGGGAGAGAAGGAGGCGCCGAGGGAGAGAAGGAGGCGCCGAGGGAGAGAAGGAGGCGCCGCAGGAGAGAAGGAGGCGCTGAGGGAGAGAAGGAGGCGCCGAGGGAGAGAAGGAGGCGCTGAGGGAGAGAAGGAGGCGCCGAGGGAGAGAAGGAGGCGCTGAGGGAGAGAAGGAGGCGCCGCGGGAGAGAAGGAGGCGCCGAGGGAGAGAAGGAGGCGCCGAGGGAGAGAAGGAGGCGCCGAGGGGGAGAAGGAGGCGCCGAGGGAGAGATATTTCACTTTTATCACCGTGGACAAAATGACCCTTTTTTCTGTGTTGGTCGTTTTTCCACCTCGATGGTTTCAGGACAGCGGCGGCGGGGGGGGGGGCTCCTTGCTGTTTGTGCTCGTGTCGCATGTTTTTGTGTATTTTTGTTGGTTTAACCTGACTCACACCCGACTGAGCCGACGCTTCGCCTCCCCCCTCCCCCCCACCCGTCTTACCAGCTAACTTGCGGTTGCCAGTGTCATTTTTGTGATGTTGCAGCTAGTAATATGAGCCCAGTTGCATAGTCACAAAAGTGATCATTGGAGACTGTGGCTCTGCAACCATGGGGCCTCATGGACCCCCCTCCCCCCCACCCTTCACTTTTACTCCTCTTTCATCCCCTCCCTCCTCTCCACCTCCTCCTCCATCCCGCTCCTCGCCGTGCCAGGTGACCTGAGGTGACCTCTCGCCCTTTTTGCTTGCTCATGGTTTGCTCGACTGCCTCCAATCTCCTCCCACCTCCTGCCTCCCCTCCCTTTCTCTGTCACCATTCTTCTCTCTGTGGCTTCCCCCCCCCGGATCTGTCGCCTCCTCCTCCTCCTCCTCCTCCTCCCCTCCTGGTTGTCTCCGTTCCTGTCTCACATGATGATTTCTGAAAACGTCCTCACTCAGAAGAGACTCTTTCTTTCAACGATGGCTTCACGCCTCGCAGGAGACTATCGAGTCTCTCTCCTGGGGGGGGGGGGGACTATGCCTCACCTCCACCCGAACCTCGGTGACCCGCCGCCGACTGTTTGGTGTTCCACTATGTACGGTCTGCAGCGAGCCCAGGTTCGGGGGTGGGGGGGGGGATTCAGTTTCTGTGATGCTGTTGGTTCTCAAGCTTACAAAAATATCTTTGTGATGAAACTGATGTTGTGGGAAAGTCAATCAAAGAGACAGTTTCCTAATAAAACTAATTAAATAAACCAAACTGTCCTGTGCACGATGTTCTTTTTTTCAGATTCAACATGTTCTGACTCTTCCTGTTGTTATTACATATTAACGCCGGGTTCTTCTTTCTCTTCTGTGCTTTCTGCAGGAAAGTTAACAAGTGCTACCGGGGACGCTCGTGTCCTATCATCGTCCACTGCAGGCAAGTACCTTGAATATGAATAAACCTTCGATTTTACCATCTATTCCACTATATCTTCTTTCTCAGCTCCTCTCCTGTCACTCAACACTTTAAATGAGAAATTAGTCTGAAAGTTGTGATTAGATTTGACAAACTGTCCGTGGAGGAGGTCAACTTTTAATTAGTCCCTTCAAAGTTTGCAGTGTGACGGTCGGAGCCAGTGGGTGAGAAGGAGAGAGGGATGAATAGAAGAAGGCAGCGTTCCAGCAGTTTTATTTGCATATACACAGCGTGTGTGTGTGTGTGTGTGTGTGTGTGTTTGTGTGTCTGCAGACCCACACCACCTGAGGAAATAACTCAGACCACTGAGACATAATTAAATCGCTATTTAACAGAAAAATCAGCCACAGTTTTTTCCAGCGACACCCTGCAATGATTGGATTAGTGGAAAAAAATAACTTCCATCCCAGATTGCCGTTCTGTCTGTCTGCTCTCTCCACCACTAAGTGATGTATTATCCAATATGGCGCTGTGGCTCTTCCAGGATGATGAACCTATACGTCTCTCGGCTAAATTGCGAGTCTGCAGCAGCGTATGAAACTCGTCTTTATGAAGCATCAGCCTCGGCAGCTGGAATCATCCTGAAGCTCTCGACTTGAACGGACTCTGCTCGTTCTGCACTCGCCGGTTTGCAAAGCCAAAGCGCCTCAATCGCCCCCTGGTGGCTGGCTGCAGTATAGGTCGTTAGCCCAGCCTCCTCCACGTTAGCAAATGAGACATGCAACTAAAAATCTAAATCGTAGCATATAAAGCTAAAGATGCTTTAGAGGGAAAATGTAGTTTAACAACAGGACATTAGACGATGTTTGAAAATTAAAACCTTGTAAAATCCGAATGAGTCTACGGTTCAGTTTGTTCAGGTTGTTTTCATCTTGGGCTCATTCCTCAACCGGCCAATCGTGTCAGAGGACGTCGTGATGAAAGGATCACGAACGCCTCGTGTTCACGCTGTAGAGCTCTCGAACCTGTCTGCCGAAGCCGAGTGTGCACAGCCATTAGTCAGCCTGACGTACAGGGGGCGCCGAGCGGCCGGTGGGGATGAGCAGTGAGCAAACACACGAGTGCAGAGGCAGAAATTCAATAATCTCACGTGTTCCCGGAGCGTCTCTTTCTCCTCGCCTGGTTTCTGTCTCTTCTTGCCTTTTACCGTTTCTGTCACACCTTTTTATCCATCTCTCTCTCTTTCTGCTCTCCATCTCTTTCCTTCTCGTTCTCTGCCTCTCTCTCCTCGTCTCTCGTTTTAAATAGACTGAGAGAAGGCGGAGACGTCTTCACATGTTGACTCGCAGCCCTCGTGCTTCTCTCACACTCGTCACGCGTCTTTGATCGTCCTGTAATGATTCTGACGAGGTGCAGCGACACCACACGTCTCACTGAAACAACCTGGAGTTAACACACACACACACACACACACACACACACACACAGCGTCTCAGATCAGAGTGATAGTGGTGTCTGTGAAGAATATGCACATGCACACATGGGGGAGGGGGGGTTCTACTCAATGACTGTGTGTGTGTAGGGGGGGGGGGGGGCTTGCAGAAAATAACCAAGGCCCCAGTGAAAATGAAATATTCACAAAATATGGATGCATGCCAGAACACACACACACACACACACAAACACAAACACACACACACTGGTCCATGAAATAGAGTGTTCGGGGTGAAGACATCAATTTTCAACACTTGAATAAATCCATGATACAAAATGTTCCTCCACATCCTTCACAGACTCTAATTCACAGTTTTGAATTGTTGTTGAGCTTGTGTTCAGAATTTCGGAGCCGTAGAAAATACAGAGTTCCTGGTGGTTTATGACATTTGAGATAAGAAGACGATTCAAAACATCTTCTCACGTCAGCGGCAGCCCTCGTGGTTGTTGGCAATAATGCTAAGCCACGCCCCAATGCCCCCTGTCAATCATATTATGTTATGTTCATGTGTGACATCATCAAACAGCGACTCATGGATTTAACGCGTCTTCTCTCTCTCTCTCTCTCTCTGTCTCGTTGTCTCTCGCCCGCCCGTGCAGTGATGGAGCAGGACGGTCTGGGACCTACACCCTGATCGACATGGTCCTCAACAAGATGGCTAAAGGTTTGTTTCTCTTTCTTAGCTCCTCCTCCGATGTGGAGAGGCGTTACTGTATATAACATAAAGTTTGATGACGGCCTTAACAATAATGATATTTAATTAGACAATCAAAGTGATGAGCGAGGAACGAATAATCACGAATCTGACGACAAACACAACACAACTGTTTCTGTCATTACCTCAAACTCACATCTGTATAGCTACAGCTGCGTCATGCAAATAAAACAAAATTAAACTCTTTAAAATGCAAAGAGGAAACGTGACTTTTCTAGAATGTTATTACATATTAATATTATAATATATATAATATTCTAAAATGGGAGAAATAAAAGATTTACGATGTGAAGCAAAAGAGAAAGTAAAACTTCTTCCAGCGTTTTAAAGTCCACAAGCTGTTTTTAAATCTGTGAATCTTTATTGAAAGTGTCATCGGGACTCAGCCGGTGCTTTTTAAACACGACATGAGTGTACGATAATTACCATCATTAAAGTCTGATATAATAAACACAGGGAAGTGATTATGTAGGGGACTGAATATTTTATGGGGCACTGGCAGTTCATGCGTAGTGTTAAATGAAATGCTTCTCTCTGAGGTTCTGTGTGATTACATTCAATTATATCGTGATATAAACGTGTGTAGATTGATTTTTTTCGGAGGAACGAAGTCGTTTTTAGTTCCTCGGTTTGTAACGATCACATCTGTTTCCAGCGTGGCACTAATGTGCACTTACAGGAACCAGTTGTGAGGTAAATACTTAAAGCTCTTAAAACGACTACAGGCTTCTGTTTGATGCTGAGATGAGAATAAAGGCTACTTAGATTGTTTTAATATTGGTCCTATCTGCTAACAGTAAGGAAGCGGGGTTTATAAACTTTACTGCAGTCTGCCACCAGGGGGCAACATGCGTGAGTTAATTCAGAGATTTGTTTCAGCCAATCAATCCCCGCAAAAGTCTTCTGCAGTACCGCCACCTAGCGGATTGGAGTGGAGCAGCCTGTTGTAGCCGTCAGCCGCTGGTTTTAAGACGTCAAACTGGAAATTAAGATTAAAGTGTTTATTATTAAAAAAATTAAATAATAAAAAGTAGAGGATTTGATCGTAGCTGTGTCCTTGTCCGAGATTTTACATGTGTGTGTGTGTGTGTCTTTTATTTCTTTGTAAGTTTGTGTGTGTGTGTGTGTGTAAGTGTGTGTGTGTGTGAAGTGTGTAAGTGTGTGTGTGTGAAGTGTCCCATGGTGGTGGTGCTGCTGTAGCAGAACGAGCTCCTGGGTCTTTAATTCCAGATCAAAGGGGTCTGTCGGGCATCAGGGGCCTTTTCCCAGAGTCCCACTGTGCCCAGGGGCCACAGGGCCTCCTCCTCAGCTCCCAGGGGTCCGTGAGGAAGAGGAGGAGCGGGGGGGTGGCGAGAGGCTGAATCCCAAATTTACTGAGACGAAGAAATGTTTTCAACAGAGTTTTTACTCTTTTTTACATCATCTCACTGAGGCCCGAAAATGAGGCAACGGTTTGTAAAAACAAAATGGAGACTGCCGTGGCCTGACAACAGAGACACGACTGAGACATGGGTAATGATGCACAGCAGGGGGGGGGGGGGGGCTGAACACTGATGTAAACAGCTGATTGAGGCGGGCTGGAGACGCTGGTGTCATGAAGCAGCTCGGTCGTGGTCGAGGGTTCGATGGTGTTTTGTTCACCAGTGGGAAAACTACATGGAACCAGTCTGAGGTCAATGGTTATTCTGGTTTGTTTGTAGAATTCAAAGTGGATTTGATCTCTGATTTAATGCAAGAGTGATCGTTTCTAACTGAAAGTGTCAAAGTGACCTGCAGTGACTGTAAAGCTGTGTTTACTATATTGATTTTTCATATTGAATGTGTCCAGTGGGTCATGAGCTCCAGTCCCGTGAGTCTCTGTAAAACACCACACTTCACACAACACGACTCAAAAGCATCTCCGTCTTTTAAACTCGTCCGGAGACATTTTACATACGATTCAGAAAAATGATGATGACGACTTTTACAAACTGTGGATTAAAGTTTTTCCTCCTCATCCACTGCTCAAAAAAATATTAAGAAAAAAGCTTTTAATTCCCAGATGAGCCTCATTTTACGTTTTTCATTTTATATAATCTCAGTTTTTTGTGTCGGTCCAGAGAAGCTCGAGGGCCAAAGGGGCCACGTCCTCCATCCTGATCAAAGACTCCCTCCTCTTCCTCCTTCTCCTCTTCTTCTCCTTTTCTCTGACACAGAATCACTCCCCCCCCGTCCTCTCTCTCTTCATTCCCACTCTTCTCACAACGAATGAATTGTGTAAATTTGTCTGAGGAGGTATTTCTGTGGTTCTCACGTTTTCTTGAGGTCTTTTTGTTTCACTTCTCCACTCCCCCAGTTCCCCCTCACAGCTTCACCTCCACCACCGCCCGCCACCTTTCTCTTCATCTTAAGAACTGAATGAAACCCATCGAGTGCCGGAGAGCCTTTCAGCATCCCTCTGTTTCTTTTCTCCCTCCCGAGTCCAGCTGCTGAGCTCGGCCCTCGGCTTTCGCGGGTCTTTCTCGACCTCCTCAAGAGCTCCGTCTTTCTTCTTTCTTTTTTTTTATATCTCTCCTCTTTCTCCTCCTACATCCCCCCCCCAGTCCTACTCCTCGACCTCCACCCTGAAGCGCGGCTCCATGCAAAGGAGGGAAACTCAAAATGAGGCTGAGGTTTTAATGCCATTCCTCCTTTTTTCATGTATCTAGCATTTTTTGCAAGGAAGTGTTTTTCATTTCTTTCTTTTTTTATGCAGTCCATTTTGAGGTTTTTAGAAGCGGCACAAAAGCCCTCGGCTTGTTAAGCCCCCCCCCCCCCGAACAAGGTGAAAGCAGTGAGTATTGCACTGCAGCTTTTCTGGCTTGAAGGGAATCTATTGTGTTTCTAAAAAAAAAGGCAGGAAAGCTCAAAAACCTGTGAAACAGGAAGAGAAAATGGTGTAAATGAGCAGTTCTCCCACCGTTCACTTCCCTCCCCACACAGGCCCTGGAGAGACGAGTGATTGTGTCACAACAAGAAGAAAGTAAAGAGAACTCTTCTGCGTCTTGTTTCCTCTGAGTTTGGAAAGAGGAGGAGGAGGAGTCGGGAGGAACTGGGCAGAAAAACAAAGAATTATATGTTTTTTGTTTTCTTTGTGCGTTTAGTTGTTGCTCCCGCCTCCTTATCCCCAATCTTTTTTCAGAAGGTTTTAAATTACTTCTTTTACACACAAGGTTTTCATCGGCCATGACAAAAGGTCGATTTGAGCTCAGAAGGAGAATGAATTAAATAAAGATACTGAAAATATAAATAATCATTTATATGGTTGTGAAGAGAAATGTCTGAGGGTTTGTTGTGGATCCAGATTATGGAGCGGATCCAGGAGCTTGTTTCCCACTTCCTTTAACATCTTTTCAGGATCTTCATAAAAAAGATATGAGTGTGTGTAATTTGGTGCAGCTTGACTGATTGAAGGGACGGTTGTCACAGCGGGGGTTTACTCAAATAGATTATGATTATTGTTACTGAAAAGAACTGGATCTTGGTCAGAAACTCACAAACAGACACATGTGAGTTTTCCAGGAGTGATGAGCTCTGCAGAGTTCCTTCTCACACACCACCACCCAGCTGTTTGTAGTGTGTGTGTCTGTGTGTGTGTGTGTGTGTGTGTGTGTGTGTGTGTGTGTCTGTGTGTGTGTGCAAAGTGGATGAATGTAATCCCCTTTGGCTGTTCTAAAGGGAGTCTGTATAAAACACCAGATTGACAGATGTTAGCGGGATTATCTGAAATGGGCTTTGAGCGCTGGCCAACACCATCTTATATATGTGCTCTCTCTCTCTGTGTGTGTGCGTGTGTGTGTGTGTGTGTGTGTGTGTGTGTGTGTGTGTGTGTGTGTGTGTGTGTGTGTCCGACAGGTGCCAAGGAGATTGATATCGCAGCGACTCTGGAGCACCTGCGGGACCAGAGGCCAGGCATGGTTCAGACCAAGGTAACACACACCTGAAACATAAAACAAAAATTGCATTAATATTATAATTTGTTTTAATTTTTGCTGACGTATAATTCACCACAGAGTCATGAGGTGCTTTCACAAGATGAATATATTGTAAAGCCAGAAAGATAAAATCCTATTTGTGGTAATCACGGCACATAAAGTACACACATCAATTGATTAAACACACAACTGGCTCAGGATTCATGGTTTAATGAAGCCGGGATCGATTCACGAGAGAGATCCATGCTCCTGAAACTTCTGGATGGAAGTCACAGTCTCAGGTTCAAGCCCCTCGAGCTCGACTAGTCACAGGATTAGAGCAGACTGTATCCTGAGAGTCAAAACCCAGGGCAGCAATAACCTACCATTAACTCTCACTGAACTCCCTTCTCCTTCTTCTCCCTTTCTCCTCCTCCCCCCCACAGGACCAGTTTGAGTTTGCTCTGACGGCCGTGGCAGAGGAGGTGAACGCCATTCTGAAAGCTCTTCCACAGTAGGAAGGAGCACCTCCTTCTGACGTCCCCCCCCTCCCCGTACTCCTCTTCTCCTCCCCCTGTCCTACCTGGAGGACGGTCCCTGTTATTCCTTTTTGTGTCCTCCTCCGATTCTTTCCATCCCCTTGTCTCCTCTGATATTTGTCATTTCAGTCTCACTGTTCCTCCCCCTTTTCTCCTCCATTCGTCCCTCCTCTCCTGTCGTCTCCTCCTCTCCTTCCCTCTTGACGTTTCACTGCATTTAAACACATTTTGATGAAACAATGATGTTCCTCTATGTTCTTTTAAGAGTATATTCATATAGTTTCTGATTATTAGATGAGTGTACGATGTTGATCCTCATTCGTGTTTTGGTGCCAATGATTTATTTCTAAATCAGTTTTCATTCAATATGCTGGAGTGTCACAGTGTCCCCCCCCCCACCCACAAAACAAAACACAAGTGGCTTTATTTTTTCGTAAAGTTAAGTGGTGAAACATTATAATGCATCCCTTTTATTTTGAAAAATACAATACGATGCTCAGATTGGAAACAAGGTGAAAATAGCATGGAAATGATTATTATTGTTTTGTGTTGTGTAATCCTTATCATCCAAGTAGTAGCAATATTGTTGTTTCTTCAACGCGAGTTGTCACCGATATTGTGGCTTGTCAGTGAAGTTACACTAATGTCTGCCTTAATAAAAACACAATAGACAAACTGGTAAATGTGTTTATAGCAACTGGGAAACGAGGCTTGTGGGTGTTCCCGACTTGTACTCACGATAAAAGGGGATAGTTTTGCCTCGATGTAGCATTAACGGATGACGTGTACGTACATTGTAGCTGAAACTTTATTGCATTGAAAACTAGTTTGCGGTTTTTCCTATTTCCGAAGTTTATTGGACGCTGATGCCGACGTGTTGAAAGCTAGCATCAGACTCGCCGTGAGCCAAGATGGACGACGTGTCTCTGCTTCCTCGAGGAAGACAACCGAAGCAAACTATATATTTGATGTATACTTAAATATTTACGGGTTTGGCCGATGTCCCATCAGCAAACATGGAGGAGGCAGCGTTTAGAGGCACTAGTGGGCGATCAAGGCGCTTTGTCTTCACTTCTGTGAAGCTGTCACGTCGTCCATCTTTACACGCAATCTCCAATAACTGTGAGTAAAGATGGACGACAGAGGAATAAGAGTAAAAGCAGATTAAGATATTTTGGCTTCGTGAGGAAGAAGTGGAGACGTGTCATCCATCTTTATTTACAGTCCATGGTTCTATAGATGACTTTGGGAAACCTTTATTCATCGACTGTTGGTAAATGAACAGTTTTGAATATTTTAGCCGGGAAATTCTAGTTTTCTTCATTCAATCTTATTCGTATCACCAATAATATGACGTAGACACATTCTGCTACCAGTGCATGGCTGTGGAATCAGCAAACCAGTACCCAGTGTTTTCCTGTGGCCTCGACTTTCCCAGCGAGGGGATTATCTTTGAGACTGCGTTCTGCACAAGAAGCTCCACGGACCTTAAAAAGTGCAAAAGCCAAGGATTATTATGGTCTGTACCGTGTGCAGCTCGTGGGTTAAACTGAGCGTAGAGGTGCTGCAGTGTGGTCGTGATGCAACGCTGCAGCAAGCCGGTGGCACGCTGTCGGAATCGACTCCATTTTCCATCAGGAAATTGAAACACGCTGCGAGAAACACTCCCGTTCAAAACTCCTTTGATGTGGAAAAAGAACATTTCTTTTTTCTGCCTGTTTGAAGAAACCGTCTCGTATGTTGTGAAAATGTGGAAATAAGGGAAAACGGCGTTGAAGGAAATGAGATGATCACATCCCGCTGGTCGTTTCATTCGTGTGAGTCAAACACTGAACTTGTTATAATGGGGCTTTTTCTTTATTCTTGTTTTTTGCAGTGATGTTGTATCATTAGCCCGGTTACCCCCCCCCCCCCCCCCCCCCCCCGCTGCTGTTCTTTCTTTCTTTGACTCACTTCCATTGAGTATCAATAGACGGCTGCTCTGTCGCATTCACACTGTACATAAATCAGAAGGAAAAACAACAGAAGATATTTTTGTTCTATTTGTGTCAACAGATTGTGAATAAAGTCTCATTGTCGATGCAGTAGTGTGACGGAATCCCGACTCGTGAGTTTTGTGTCTTTGCCTGACGGGACTCGTGTCCTCCGAACGTCCCCGACCAGGTTGATCTCACCTCAGCCACCGGAGGATGGACACACATAAAGTTATCGTCTCCAGGATTGAATCACAACAGTTGTGTTGTCGAGATCTAATTAATGACGGGTGTGGTCCGAGTAAAAAGGTTGCCGGAAGTAGTGGTGTTGAAAGTTGAGACACTTTCTCACCATTTTTACATAATTCGTTAATTTATTCAGCCTTTACGTTCGAAAAGAGAAACATCCCATTTACTTTCATTCCTCCACTAGAGGGCAGCGCAGAGTCAAGAGTTTCTCACAAAAACAACGTAGACGGTAAAGAAGGTTGAGATAAAGTAGTTTCTTAAATATTATTAAGTATTTAGGATGGATTTACGCAGGAAAAGGGATGGATCAATTTCCCAACGCGTCCTTTACGTTGTCTTAGTCTTTAAGCAACACTTCCACTAGAGGGCAGCGCAAAGTATCTTCTCAAAAACCGCTGTTGAAATTTCTTCCTTGTGTCCTATGGTCGACTCGATTGAACTTTTGGCTATATTGCTCCCCTAGTGGTTGCTGGTGGTAGTGCTCTGTTCTGTCTTTGCTAAAAATACAGATCACTACGAACAGAAGGTTCCGTGTGTTTCTATTCATGTAAAGTATCTAACGTTAAATGAGAAGGAGATCACAAAAGTAACCACACAACCTATTTATCCTTCAATCATCCATTTATAGTTTTAAAAGACCAGTTTCAGGTCAAAGAGTGAAATAAGAAAAGGTGCTGGGTCTGTTTCATTCCAGCTGACTCACAAAACGATGCTCTCTAAAAACCATAAATCCACAGCGTCACGATCGTCTCAAAGTCAAAGTTGATACCGTCATATTTCAGCTTTCTACCAGAAGAAGATTGTAATTTGTAAAATGTCGTTATTTTGTGTTATCATCATCCTCATGTAATCTGCTGCTGCTGCTGAGGCAGAACAATCACACACAGAAACATGCATTTGCAAAAAGAAATTGTTTTTTAAGAGCGAGGGGACGAATGTTGATTTTCCCTTCGACACATTTGAAATCATACGTTTGGGATTGAAAAGAGGTTTTTAAGGTCGTGAAGCTCATTCAGCGGGAACCTCAAATACAAGTGACGCAGGGAGAAAAAACAAATTACACTTCTTCTTCCCCCGTGTAGACACGAGTGTTACGAGACTCCCAGCGCTCGACTTTATTTCACGTCTAAACAAGAAGCCGAGCGTGAAGCCGTAACAGCCCCGACTCGGCTGCAGCTGATTCTCCCGCCGGCTAATGAGGTTCACTGAAAGGCAGCAGTCGAGTCTGCACGGTTCAAACTCATCTGCTGTTATTTGTAAAACCACAGAATAGCTGTTCGCCGGCCGAGTCTTCGCCGACCTGCTAATGGGACCTCGTTATTCTTGCAGCGAGAATAAATCAGAAAAAGTTTTTTTTGGCGATTCACCGGCTGGATGCAGATTTCTGAAATGAGGCGTCTGCAGTTTGAATATTCAGTCCGTGCATGAGTCAGGCAGATATTCTGTGATTGTTGAGTGAGTCAATAAAAGAGAGAGACACACACACACATACACACAAACACACACCTTTCCCTCCACATCAGGCAGTTTGATTTAACTGAGGGTTTATGGAGCTCACATTAAATAAAACGCGGTCATGAAAACACAGCTGTGTGGGAACAGGCTCCGGTCGTTTAAAGGTCACCTGAATGGGATCTCTGGAAAGTGTTCGGACCCAATTCTCTGAGGTTTGAGTTTCATGTATGAAGAACGCAGCAGGAGAGAGTTCGGGTCGGACGTTCGGAGCAGCAGGAGGAAGGACAGGATGAAAACATTCCACTGCAGAGATCACCGGCAGCCGCTCTTATTGTGAAAAGCTCTGGAAGGGATCATGGTTTATGGGACATGTTGTTTCTAATCTCTTCACCTCTTTTTCTGCTCCTGATGAAATGCTTTATGGTTCCGATGCATCTGTTTATGAGGATTTTCTAAAACGTCAAATGAAGAGAAATCATTAAAGACCCCTGAACCTGAGTGGTTGTGTCACTGGTTTAAATGGTCTCAGCCCAATTCCCAGTGACATTTACAACCCAAACAGGATCAGTGTAACATTCAGGTGCGTTTGAACGGTTCGGTGTTCAGTGAGTTTTTCAAAGGGGCGAGAAGGAGATTATTGAAATGAAAAAAATAAATGAATTCTTTAATTTGAATCGCCGCTATGATCTCTTGTCATTACGGCCTCGTCCGATTGGATTCCTAATGAAAGCCCCGGCTGTGACTGGCAGACGCCACTTGGTCCCTTCTCCCCTGCCTGGTTCACCCGTGGTGAGAACACTTCTGGTATTTAGTTGATCATTTTCATCGGTGTGGGCACGAGCAGCGACCCCAATATCACCGCCGCCACTCATCATTAGCGCCTCTACCAGCAACGCAGGCAGCGGCGGCTCTCGCGGGGAATTTAACCATTTGCATAGAAAAATTGCTTTTCCTCCACGCCACGAGAAAGTGGTGTTTTGCATAATTAGAAATGATGTGCGTCTGCCGGGCCAGACTGACGTGTGCACGTGGGAGGGGGAGGAGGAGAGGATGGGAGTCGGTGGACATGACAGACGAGCACAGCTGAAAATACTGGAGATTAGAAGAAGGAGTGTAGATGCAGGTTTTTACAGTTTTAATAAAATTTAACAATAAATGACTATAACAGGTATTGCACCACAATGTGTGTTTGGATACTTTCAGTGTGTTTTCTCATTTTTGCACATTTAGTACGTATGTGTGTGTCCTGTTTGAATATGCATGTTTTCCCTTTGAGTTTGTGTAAAGTGACAAATAGTTTAAAATAAAACCTTTAACTCATAAAATGTTAAAATGTAAAGACATGAACACTGTTGAAAACATTTCCAGAAAATCTTGTTCTAAACGTCATCAACACGCATCTGAATACACAGTCTACTTATCTGTGTTAAAAACAATCTACATCCTGAGTTCTACAGGAACCAGGCTCCAGTCTGATGAAAGGAACAGCAGGGATGTCAGTGTGTGATTGGAAAAGACTGATTCAAAGCCTCAACCTGTCTTTCACTCTCAAATCACATCTTCTTCGAGGCTGGCGAGAACCTCCACTCATCGACCTGCAGCTCCGATCTGCTGTGGGCTCCTCAGCTCCCAGTGTCACCGCCGAGCGGAGCTTTCCATCGAGGCCATTTCGCAGCCAACTGGCTCCACTGTCTGTCTCGCTCCGGTGGCCTCGCGGTGGAGAGGAGCAGAGGAACGAAGAAGAAGAGGAGGAGGAGGAGGAGGAAGAGGACTCAACGTGATAACAGAGCCGGAGATAAGACAGCCACAGGGAACACACACATCCAGCAGCGGCACGTTCACACAGACGTGTTCAGGAGCTATTTGAACCACAGATCTGGAACACACACACACACAGACACACACACACCACCCAGCACCTTGCACAAACTTCATTCCCACAAGTGATCACTGTACTCGCCACTGTTGCAATCATGCACACAAACTTGTTTCCTTCTTGTGTGTCTCTATGACTTTATCACACACACACACACACACAAACACACACACATAGCAGCAGACTTGAGTTATTTTCCCAGATAAGAGCTGCAACAGAGCAGAGAGAGAGAGAGAGAGAGAGAGAGAGAGAGAGAATGTCTGGCAGCCTTTTAGAGGACAGACACTTGTCGTCAGAGGTTTTTGATGTTGTCTTTTCTATTTGTTAAGAAATAAATAATCTTTTGTTGAGGTTGTGGTGCATGACAATAACGTTTCAGACTAATTAAAGAATGATAACAAATCACCTTCTGTGCATCGTTAGCATTCCACGCTGCGCTAATGTCGTTTCTTAATGTGAAGTCATTATCAATCAATCAAATTTGATTTGTGAAAAACATATTCACAAATCAAACTTTGTCTCACAGATCTTAACAAGGCGGATCATCCTCTGTTCTTAATCCTCAGCAAGAGGAAAACTACAGATTCTTAATTCACAACATGTCTCCAAGTGTGCGTGAGCCACGACATTCAGAAATGCATAAAGAAGAAAACTAATGCAGAATCTCGACAGGGACCTCGATGCCACCACTTTAGAGGAAGCATCATCAGTTTCCTCGTCCCTGGAGGTTTCAACTCCTCCGACTCTGGGAGCTTCTCTGCAGCGTTCAGGTCATCACACACTGTTCAGCTGTTTGACCTGTTTGACCTCTTTGACCTCTGCGTCAGGTGAAGTGTGTCTCCACAGCACAGGTGTCCCCGTCAACGTCTTGAAAAGTGTAACCACGCTCCAGACGGCTTTCGCCTCCACGTTGCATCATCTGAGGTAACAGCTGTAAATCTGGGGGGGGGGGGCAGCAGAGACTTTGATCAGGGGGCTCTTTGATGCAGAACCACTCAGCGTCTCCTTCTCAGTTCATCTCTTTCTTTTCTGTGCAGGTGCAACATGGAGCTGATCAAGAATCTGTGAGAGGAAGGAACGTCCAGGAGGATGAAGAGGTTTGACTTGTTCAGGTCACTGAGTGGGTGGAGATGCCTTCAGGGGTTACAGTGAAATGGAGCTACACTGGAGGCAGTGAAGTCATGTGATGTCATTCTCTAGCTTCATAGTGACGTCATGATGACATCACTCCTACAATATGATCACAGTGTGTAAACTTTTAATCTGTTTCTATATTCCTAGGATTCAGAAATACCTGGTGTTGAACTACATGATGTAGTTTTCTGATCTCTTCATGTCGTCACTTATCACATGATGGGGAATCATTTTACAATAAAAGCTTCAGATTGTGTCTCTGATATTTGCCAAGATATCTTAGAAGTTGTGTTTTTCGAGCCATATTTTTCTGGACCTTTGAGCAATCAGCTCCAGAAGTCAATCGTCTGTAGATAAACTCCTGAGGAATATTCCCACAAAGTTCAATGAAGATCCATGCATGTGTTGTTGAGTTACATTGTACAAGCACACACATCCACGCACACAGACACACACAGACGCACACACAGACCCACAGAGGGCAGAAACCCGTACATAATAATAATGCTACCACAGAAAATGGTGAAATAAAACCTCATTTCTCAGTTTCTGGTTTTCTAGTTCAGGTTGCTCTTTTCCAACTGAGTGAACGCTGTGGTCATGTGACTCACCCTGGGACCCTGGAGTCACCGCAGTGTTTTAATGGATAATGGACCAGATACCTTTCTACAGGACACTTCATGTAACTTTAATAGTTACACCCCTGACCTTCCCTAACTTCTTCTGGGCACTTTTAGTCGTCTGGATAAAACACAGGAGCCGGAGCAGAGAGAAGACTCAAGCTCCAGAAAGTCCAGCGGGTCATTTCCAGTGAGGTCAGAGGAGTCGTGTCCTCCTCACTCCATCATGTCCTCTGTCTGGTTCCTCTTCACTCTCATGGTTTCAGGTTGATTTGGTTCCTGATGTTCAATTCGTACCTTTTTTCCTCAAATAGGCCAAACATCAAATCATTTAAAAGGTGAAGACGTGTTTTTGTATTAATGCTGCAAAAACTATTGATATTAATCCTGTCCCAATCGATCCTGGAATCAAAGAGCTGGTTTGGCAGCAGCGTAATTAATGATGGTGGCATTAGAGCAAAATCTAAATTAGTGACAGAATGATGGAGACAGATTCACTGAGACAGCTGAATGATGGAGTGATGGAGGGACGGAGAGATGGAGGGATGGAGGGATGGAGAGATGGAGGGATGGAGAGACGGAGAGTTGGAGTGATGGAGGGACGGAGTGATGGAGGGATGGAGAGACGCAGAGATGGAGGGATGGAGAGATGGAGGGATGGAGGGATGGAGAGATGGAGGGATGGAGAGATGGAGGGATGGAGAGATGGAGGGATGGAGGGATGGAGTGATGGAGGGATGGAGAGATGGAGAGATGGAGGGATGGAGGGATGGAGAGATAGAGAGATGGAGGGATGGAGGGATGGAGAGATGGAGAGATGGAGGGATGGAGGGATGGAGAGAGACGACCATCCATCCATAATGCATCGCATGTCTCCTAGCAACACCCGGGAGCCTAGCAACTGGATCTTAGCAACAGCAACAAACCACCGCCTCCTCGCCCGCCGACCAATCAGGGAGCAGGCCTTCCTGATTCGGCACAGCCAATCAGGAAGAGCGGGGCCGGTTAAGTGATTGGAGCCAGTGTGTTTCGTTGCACAGCTGATTAGACACAAACACACACACACAGGAAACAGATGCATTTACAAACACGACACACACAGAGACGCACAGTGAGTAGAAGTTAGAAACACACACACAGACACACACAGACACACACAGACACACACATTCCTGGATCCTCTGTCGATGTTTAGTTTTTCTTAATTGCTCAACATATGATTTCTTCCTCAGGTTCGTGTCCAGCCGGACGCACAGTTAGAGTTTAAAGTGTCATGCTCTTATTTTGTATTATTTTAGATCTTTAAATATTCCCACTCTCTGTGCTTGCGGCTCTTTTACCTCAGACAAGCAGCTGAATATTTCTGAATAACCTTTTTAATCTCTCATAGTTTAGATGATGAGGTGGGCAGCTCCCCTGTGGCCGGCTCACCGGAGCTCTGCGTGGTTTTTAAATGGCTTCCCTCCTATCTGCTCTCTCCCTGTTCTCCTGGAGGCTAAAGCTAATATCACCCCTCCACACCGAGGAGCCTCCGCACCCCCGCAGGGCAAAGACAGACAGGAGGGGGGGGGGAAAGGCTCCATATTTAACTTTAAATGAGCTGTAATGGCGTCCGGCAGGCACACGGCAGCTTTTCAATTCACGAGGCCGAAGGTGTGAGTTTTATCTGGAGATTCATTCCCTGGGCTTAAATAGAGGAATGAAAAGTGAGGCTCAAGTCACCTGCCTTTGTAAGAGCGCGGCTCATTCTTCATTCTGCACCGGGCAATCTTCAAACCCACAGACGAGGAAGAGGAGGGGGAGGAGGAAGAGTCAGTCGAGGTGCCCCCCCCCATTGCCAGGAGTGTTTGTGAAGTGATTGCTTGAGTGAGTGGTCTCTAGGTTCCTCTTGGATTGATTGCTGTCCGGCTGAGATTGAACACAAACACAAACAACAGTCCATAATAAGCAGTTCATCTTGATCATAATCTCTGTCACTGAACGTTTGTACAGTTCACGCACTTTGTGAAGATAAATGTGTGAATCTGGATCGTTCACACGTAATGATTGGACCAATCAGGGGCTTCTGTCGTCGACTTGCACAAAACCCGGCGGTTGTTTGTGGTTTGAAACATTTTCTTTTCATCGGCTCGATAAATCAATTAATACTGTTTATCAGCGCAGAGGCAGATATCGATATTCAAGAATGAAACATTTCCGATGCTGATAAATCAGAGGACACATTTGTTCCTGGAAGGATTGGGATGAAATTTGATGGAAGAAAGTGAGATTAACATCTTCTTCGATCTATCTAAAAGAATAATTAGATTTTAACTTCATATAATCATTCAACTTTAAAACACAAAAATATATATCATTATCAACAAACTGGTCAATAATGAACAGAATTATTTCTAGCAACCGATTTAAGATTCCTATACACAAGCTCCTATATGCACGTCTAGACTATATAGAAAAAAATTTGTGTTGCTGCACTATATGTTTGCCTCTGTGTGTGTGTGTGTGTGTGTGTGTGTGTGTGTGTGTGTATGTGTGTGTGTGTGTGTGAGTGTGTGAGTGTGTGTGTGGGCAGATGCTATTAAAACGTGCGACAAGCAGAAAGAGCGCCCCACTCCCAGATGAAGATCAGACGACACTTATTTAAATAAGTAATTAAAGGGAACTCGCTGTTGACATGACATGCAATCATCCAGGATCACATTTGGACTTTTGGAAATTTAATATTTAAACCTTTTCTCTCACCGAGGTGGTTTTGAATCTGAATTGCAAATCGGGTCACCGGCGGACGCCGCGGAGCTTCAAGGGACCGTGTGAAGCCGGGATGTGATTTTTTTGGAGGGAGGTGAAACAAATGGCCGGGTAATGAAAGCCTGTCTGGAGCACTTCTATAGAAACAACCAGTCGCCCCCTGCTGGTCATTACAGAGAAGGCAGGTTTCAGGCACTCAGGCACTCTCTCACATTAACAGTTCATGCTGAAATAAATAAAACATCCATAGCTTCTATAAATTCCCACTTTAGAATATATATACATAAATATTTATGTTAATATACGTGGTTGTGTTTGAAGCGATTTGTTGTAATCATCTTCACTTTGTGGCCCTGGAGACTCATTTTATTTAACCGTCCTTAAACTCAACTCAGATATATCACAGATGTTCCCAGTCCACGTAGTCTCGTCTGGTTTGTCTATCGACTCTAGTCTTTTTCACCCCCGAACCCCCCCCCCCCCCCCCCCCCCGACCCATCACTAACATCAGGCCTGTTAGTGATAATCACCAAATCTTCCCGTCTTTCTTCTTTCTCCCCCCCTCACTTATTTCTCTCTCCCTCCTCTCTTATCTCTTGTCTGCCGTCTTCCTTCTCTCCTTCACCGTCTCTCTTTGCCTTTCTCTCCCTTCTCCCATCTGCTCTGTCCTTAATTTCCCCTTTTCACTCCCACTCTCTCTGCTGCCTTTATCCAGTTCACTTCCTGTTCAGGTTCCTTTATCGGCCTGAATGATGAGCAGCTCTGTGAAATCACTTGAATAAAACCAAAACAGAATCTCTGCCACGTAACAATGAGAGTCTCTGCATCCGTCTCTCTGCCTTTTGTCAAACCTCCACATATTTTGCCAGTTTCCGAACTCATTCTCTTTCGCTTGTTCTCTCTCTCTCTCTCTCTCTCTCTCTCTCTCTCTCTCTCTCTCTCTCTCTCTCTCTCACACACACACACACACACTCACACATTTTTGTTTCAGTGAGGACCAGGGGCAGATCCAGGAGTGTAATATTTCACAACTTTTCACCTGAGATCCAGATTCAAAACCGAGGTGCATCAGTCTTTTAAACTCTCTCCTCAACCCCAGGGCCTAAATCTAGTCCAGGGTCTACTTTGAATTTTACCCTCTAACCCTGACCCTTACCAAATACTCATTTTTGTTTTGTTTCACACAGGACACTCCCCCGGCCTCTCACCTAAACATTCACATATATGAACCATGTCGTTCCTGTATGATAACAGACATAAGAACCCTATGATTCCAGGTGTTTTAGATTTCAGCGCCTGGATCCTACAACAATATCACGGCTGCTGTGACAAAGCTTCATGTTTCAACTTTTCAAACTATTTTTCTCTCCTCTTCCTCTTCCTCTTCCTCGCTTCATCTCTTCACCTCCACTGCGACAGAATCCATCACCAACTTTCTCCTTCTCCCTCCTCCTCTAAATTTAAATCTCCCTGATTCTCTCTCCTCGTCTCTATCTCCTCCATCTCCCCCCCCTCTCTCTCCCCTTCTTCCAACTTATTTAATTTGGTATCACATTAAGGCTTCGGATGTGAAAGTTAATTACGTAGCATTTTGAATTATGAATTGTGAAACTGTGTAGTAACACATTGCTTCATTTCTCACATCGCAGACTGAAGCCGCGATGAGATTTTTCACGGCTGCTTTTCAGGTATCACAGACGTTTTAAAGCCCACATGACAGATGAGAGGCTTTACCCCAAAATACAATATTATACAAAATTAATAACGTGTCGAAAATTACTTTCTGAGAGTCCTGACAGTATTCCTCACTTAGCATTAAGCAATACTGTATAATGTATAATGTATAATAAAGGCAACGGTACGGCCCTCTCTTTATTTTCACACGCCTATTAAGTTAATATACAATAACAATATAAAACTGATAATGTTTTTAACTGAAAGATTTGGTAAGGTGTTGTTAGTCAGACACGATACGGAAACAAACGTCTCATAAAACTAATAATTTGTTTGACACCATTGACTGTATAATCCAAAAGAGAAGCCACATTATTTAGATCGCCCCCTGGTGGCTGTGCACAGAAGATGTCATAAGCCCTGCCTGCTCCATGTTCGCAAAAGGGACATGGATCCAAAAAGTTAAAATACACGTTAACTTTTCTTTCTACAGGTGATTTCCCTCATTTGAGTCAGTTCTCATCTGAGACCATGTCTGATGCTTGTTCATCTTCAGGATACGTTTGGTTTCAATCGGCTCTTTGATGATGTAATAAAGAAAGTTCTTTATATACAGTTGATATATTCACATATATACATATATATATTAAAGGGGGGGGGGGTCCATCTGATTCATTTGTTGTCATTAAGTTGAACCAATTGAATGTTGCTTGAACTAAGATAATAATTTAATGTTAAATGACAACATAGAGCATGTTGAGCTCAATTTGTAGATTTTATAAAGACTTGCGTAGCTTAAATGTGAGTACGGATTTGTGGTGAGATCAGACTCCCACATTTACACTCAACTTACTGTTCCTGACCCCCCCCCCCCCCCCATCCCCGCTTCCACTTCCCCCCGCTCGCCCCCATCTCCAGTCATTTACATTTATATTGAATTAGAAGCCGTGGTGGAGAGCGAGTGGAGGCAGCCGAGACTGATCATAATGGGAGATTACGGGCCGACTGCACCGCCATTATGTTGTGTAATTACAAAGAGAGAGAGAGAGAGAGAGAGAGAGAGAAAGAGAGAGGATGGATGGGGCCCCTCGATGCCCAGATGTCAGGATCTATTTCATTTAGGGGAATAATGTGTCTCTGTTTTTCGACGCCACCTTTTTTTCCACATGTAAATAGTATGAAACGCTGGACCAGTTTGTTATGGGTCACGATTTATGGCATTAAGGAGAATGTGAGGGAGCTCACCACTGCATCTTCATCCCGCCTCCATCTGATGCTGTACAAATATATGTACACACACACACACACACACACACACACACAAACACATATAAAGTATATATAACTTTACCATTTGTTTATGGTATATAAAACAACCAATTTACCATATTAATCACCGACTCGTCCTCTTGAACGCCTGCACTGAAGAGTGATCGTGGAGAATCCAGGTTCAGCCAATCAGCTGCAATCCTGAATGCACCGTGTGCCTTTTATTCTCACGATTTTATTCAGCTATTTCGAAAGTATTCTATTTTGAACATAGAATTGTGACCACAGCAGGTCGTGTTTTAAGTGTTCAACAATGTGCTTGAGAACGAGATGGATATCTCTGGGGGAGAATGTGATTTAAGTGTTTAAAATGTTTTTAATTTTAAACTTTGCTGCATCATTTAGAACCAGGTGGAGAAGAGACAGGACACTTGCTTGAAACTTAATTTATTTCTGGATTCGATGCTGAATCTTTTGTAATCTTTTTGTCTAATAAACATAAGAAGCTGTTGCTCAGATTAAAGTTCAGGACGAAGTAAAAAAAAAAAAAATTATTTGTCCTTTAATGGTTTTCATCCTGATATCATTAAAGTACAATAAAGTCAACATGAGATAAGCTCTTGAATGAATTATTATTTGATATTTCATTAACCCTCCTGTGGGTGGAGGTCAGAGGTCAGGGTCATAAGCTGTAGTTTTACGTGGTTGAACATCTTCTAATAATGATTTTCGGTTCCCTGCAGTTTAAGCTGTAATAAAAACACCCATTTAAACTTTGTGTTGGATGAGGGGAATAACAACAGTCATTAAGCCTGAGCTGTGAGGAGCGTCATTATCATTAACAAGTCATACAATCCTCATTCCGTGAGACGCTGATAATCTAAGACCAGTAAATATTCCAGTGAATATTCCAATGAATATTCCAGTGTCACTTTGGAGGTGAGGCGCCACTGAGCCATTATTTGATTGGACGATGGCGCCATCTACTGTTTGGTTCGTCATACTTGTATTTTCAAGGCCATTTATTGTGACAGATATTTAAAAATATAAAACATAAATATCCCGATAATAGGCTCATTTGGTTGTGAGCTGTGTTTGATTGTGTTGCAACTTACTTGTACTTATAACATATTGATGTGTGATATTAACATAACATATTCTTATCCAGATTCTTTTGTATATAATGTTGTGTAACACAGACAACACACTTCTTTCTTTCTATATTTTAATCAGAATTCTCAAGGTTTGAATAAATTCAAAAGTATTTCTTAATCTGGTAGAGTAGGCGTGATCATAGACTTCAATAAAACATGTTATTTTATACAGAACGTAAATATGAGTAAATTTTCCACAAATTAAGACATAAAAGCAGAATAGTATCAGACATGTTTTTATATGTACAAATACTTGAAACATTGACAAACTTTAACATTTTGTTCCAAACTGTTGTACATACTGTTATTTTGTTGATGTGTTCGGTTACACGCAGCATCTATTGACTTGTGTCTGTTTTCTTCCTGTTAATAAAGTTTGTCTTGTTAGTTTTCCTCTAGTTGAGCGTTAAGAACAGAGGATGTTCCACCTTCTATGACACTTATTGTGATTTGTGAATATCAGATCAAATTTGATTATCAAAGACAGATACATTTGAAAAGCATGTAAAGTCAGTGCAGTGACCACATAACAACACAAGAATTAGTGACACAGCAGAGGACACGTTCAAATTAAACCATATAAAACCACAAGAGGCGCTGTTGAGTTGAAGCTTTTATTTTGAAGTCTTCTCCGACACGCACACACACACAGGAAGTAAACATTGATGACGTAGATACCACTTCCTGTTTGCTTCCTGGTTGCTTCTTGTTTCCAGTACTCCCACTTTCTCTTCGTTGTGTGTTTGTTCTGTGATTCTCCGGTGAACCACGGGAGTCCGGCCGCGGTCATGAGCGCCGTCATTCCCCGGATCGAGCAACTCTCCGCCCGGGTGGTCCGGGTGCTGGGCTGCAACCCGGGACCGATGACTCTGCAGGGGACCAACACCTACCTGGTCGGCACCGGGCAAAGGTGACAGCGGGCTCACATGAGGGTCACGTAACATGACATGAGGGTTACATAACATATATTATATATATATATATACATATATATATATGAGGGGAAAGGACCACACAACAAACTCCACTCTGAACTTTATATATTGTATTTTTCTTTCTTGCAGCTTTAATTATCTGCAGAAATATAAAATAATCCTAGTAATGTTTTCACGAGTTTATAATAATCTAAAATCTGTTATGTCTCTACCCTAGAATAGTTCCTTTATATTTAAATACTTTATATTTAAATACTTTATATTTACCTCAGGAGCGGTTCCTCGCTTATGACTTATTGATCCGGTAAGCATGAATCTGTGAATATCTTTCCAGATATTGAACAGGGTTGAACAGTTGATAATTGAATGGGATTTGTGCGTATGAACGTGGATGAATCAATCGCTTAGAACAGGTCTCGTCAATTTTTAATGAGGAAATCAAGGCAGAATTAAGAAAGACTAAACATTTTTAAATAGAAATAGACGGACGGAAAAGTAAAAAGAGAATAAAATTATACAATTTTGATTCCAGACGCGTGCTGATCGACACGGGAGAATGTGACCGGCCTGAATACATCAGCAGTCTGAAACATGCTTTGACCCAGTTCAACACCAGCATCCAGGAGATCATCATCACTCACTGGCATCACGACCACACGGGAGGCGTGGAGGACATCTGCAGGGACATCGCCGGTGAGGGCCGCAGCACGTGTGTTTGTGTGTGTGTGTGTGGGGGTGGGGGGGGGGGGGTGGGGGGGGCAGATTCAATGACCCCGAGGGCCTTTTAACCATGTTTCAAGATGGTTACTTTTCATCTCTGATCGCCATCTCTCTGGTTTCCCTCCGGCAGGTTCTGATGTGAGAGTCAGTAAACTGCCTCGCACCGGGCAGGTCGGAGAGTCGGCTGGAGAGAAGAGCTACACCTTCCTCAAGGACGGAGACCTCGTCCAGACAGAGGGGGCTACGCTCAAGTCAGTTCACTTTATATGTGTTGAATATATAGACGGCATTTCGATCATAACAAATAAAGACAAAAAGGCCAAACGTATATACATGATACACACACAGACTGCTATTTGACCATGGAGCCATGTTTCATATCTGTATTTCCCAGAGTGCTGTTCACCCCGGGTCACAGCGATGACCACATGGCCCTGCTGCTGGAGGAGGAGCAGGCGCTCTTCTCTGGGGACTGCATCCTGGGCGAGGGCACGGCTGTGTTCGAGGACCTGTACGACTACATGAGATCCCTGGAGGTCTTGCTGGACTCTCAGGCCGACCTCATCTACCCCGGTGAGTGAGCTCGTGCTGGTGCGTGTGGAACACTGTCCTGTGTCGTGAGAGGCTTCCTGAGTGTGTTCACAAACACACACAGAGTCAGCACATCTGAATGGTACCTACAACTCTCAGACACATCAGTATCTGCGTTGATGTTTGCTCGTATGAAAACCTTTATTTTACAGAATTAACACTGCAGGTAAGATGTGAATTTATGTTTATATTTAAAGTTATTAGATTTTTCGTTCTAAATCAAGTTCCACCTTATATATTTTACTTGTATTCTCCTTTTTTGGGAGGAGGTGTGTTGGAAGTAACTGCCTTGCTCAAGGGCACTTCTCTGGGCGAGCGGAGTTCTGAAAAGTTTATTTTTCTACTCTTCTGATTTCTAACTTTTTACAATCAATCTTTATTGTTCCCTGTTCTCTATGTTTTAAATAAATCAACATCAGTCTGAGGCTTGTTCATTAAAAAGTGTTTGGGTGGTTGGGCAAAAACCGCTGCTGTTTTTCTGCGCAGGTCACGGCCCCGTGGTTCAGGACGCCGGCTTGAAGATCAGACACTACATCAGCCACCGGCAGCAAAGAGAGCAGCAGATCCTGGCGGCCATTCAGGACGGAGCAGGAAAACCCTTCTCCTCCATGGAGCTCGTGAAGATCGTGTATAAAGTGAAAAGATTTCCTTTGAACCTAATACCTTGGTTCCTGCTGTAGAGTAGATCTATGGAAGCACCCTGAAAGGACAAACCCCTGCCACCAATCCCACAAGTCTCTCTTCTTTGTTTACAGAGGGGATAACAGCCGTGCTCTGGTTTTCTCTTGATTCACAGTAAGAATGCATCTAACAGCTTTTCACTGCTTCTCCTCCAGGACACCCCTGAACACCTGCACAGGGCAGCTAATATCAACTTGGTCCATCACTTAAAGAAACTGGAGAAAGAAGGACAGATTTGCTTGAGTAAGTAACTCTCTTACTGTGAAAAACTGAAGAATTCATTCTGCATCAGTTTAATTGGTTTATACAGATGCTCAAGTCAAACTAAAGCCACTTCGACCTGAGAACAGCAGCTTGATTAAAATCAGTTTCATGGTTCCATGATGTGGAATAGGGAGAATGTTTCCTCAAGCAAGTGAAGCTGAACTGTAGATCAGTTAAAAAAGACTTAGAGGTTAATAAAACAAACAGTTTATCTTCAATATTCAGCAGGAAACTTAAAAAATATGGATTTGTTACAGCATCAGTCAGAGCTCCACTCATTGATAGACTGATTAAATCACCTTGTGTGGCTGCAGAGGGCACTGTTGCTCAGTGGAAGTCACATAGTGTCACTTTAACCAAATCAGAAAGTCTCAGATCGTTTGGGTTCTATGTGTGAATATGAAAGTATGTCCATGTTCTGGAATGTAAATCAAAAGCTGCACTCACTCACTGCTAGCTACATTTCCTTATTATTGTTTTGTTCTTGTTTTTTTTTACAGCTGATGAGTCCTCAGAGAACATCAAATGGAAGAGTAACCTGTGATGTTCACAGAGACAATAAAGAAACAGACTCTAGAGCGTTTTTCAGACATGTCCTGCACAGACGCTGCTCAGATATATTCCAATCTCCCACTAGAGGGCAGCATCTGCTAAGTCATTTTACTGGGTGATAACTTGAGGAGTAACATTTTAAGCTTTGCATTTTTGTTCCTGCAAAATTAACCAAGAATGTTTAAAAGATAAAATTCTAATGTGAATAAAGTTGAATGTGAATGTGTGTTGGTGAACTTAAAGCAAAGAATCCTCATCATTGTGCTGCTGGTTATTGTTCTGACCACAAATGAGGATGATTGTGTGTTTGTGATAATTAAGAGATCATTCTGAAGCAGATAGTGATATATATCTATATTCTGATAACTAATAATACAAATTACTAATGTAAATAAATATATTTGTTGTGAACCTTTGACCTCAGGCCAGCCCCTCAGTCTGTTTTCCTGTTGACTCACAGAATGGATGTGGTCGTTTTTGGGGACTTTTCTACACAAAGTGCTAATTTCTTACCAACTTGACTGAAAGCAGCGTCATCAATTTGAACATTGTAAACAACAGACCTGTGAACCAAGCCAGAGTTCCACAGTAACACAGTAATGATTCCCACAGAGACCAGTTCCATCAGTGTTGTACACAGTGCACGTGTGAAGAAGCACCAGAAGAAGAAGAAGATAAATATTAACAGCCCAAGACAAAAACAATAAACAAACACAAAACAATATGGAAAATAAGAGAGACACAATGTGACAAGGAGGCGAGACAACTACACTTAGGTCGTAAACAAGGTGTTCAAGTTAAATTAATACATATAGAGATATTTCACATGAAGACGAACTCATAACAGTAATATGAGGGTAAAAATAAAAAAAACACGACAACACATGAAAGCTAGTCTAAACATGGGTTTTAAAAAGTGATTCAAAAGTAGTCACAAAAAAGGTTAGCATATATTATGTTAAGATATTATAAAAATAAGGAAGAGTAAGTATTATATGAGAATGTTTTGTTATAAGGATAAGAGCTTATATTATAAGAGAATGTTATTTACTAGGTTGAAGTATTATAAGAGTGTTATTTTAAGAGCATTATAAGAGTATGTTATGATATAAGAATATAAGTAATAGTAATATTATAAGAGTACATATACATGTTTTTATATATATATGTATAGTGGAGGAGGAGGGGTACAGTCAGAGATAAGCAGCAGGACCGTGGAGTCTCTGGCTCAGTGGGGCCAGAGGAACCAGAGGAACATGGCGGCTCCGGCCCTGGAAGCCTCCGACGCCGCTTCGTCCCGCTGGTGACCCGAGTCACGCACCGGACAACACCGACACCCGCTCCCCGCACAGCCCGCACATGGCTCCTCAACTCCCGGGTAAGTTTCCCGTCGGTCCCGTCACTTCCAGCCATTTAAACATGACACCTTTCTCCGTGTGCCGGGACTTTACGGTGCGTTTCCCCCCCTCAATGGCGCCGCGACTTCCCCGTGACGACTCGTAACCGCTCGTGTTTACCCGCACGGGTGAGAGAGGCAGGTTAACCCGGGATATAACGCAAGTGTGTTTATCCAGCAGGTGGTTTCCCACTGTGTGTTTGACCCGCGTCAGTGAAGCGTCGCCCCGCAGACTGACAGCCAGCGGCGCCGGGGCTTCGTTGGTCGCTCCCCGGAAAAACACGCTCCTCTCGGCCGGTACCGGCCGCCGCCTGCCCCCCCTTCTTTAATTCATAATGTTTTTACCATCCCACTGGGACCGAGCTGTTTAACTTCCTGGTCAGGAAACACAGCTGCGGGTTTTATCTGCGTGAATCTGCGGGAGCACCGCTTCCGGTCGTCAGGTGTCAAAACAAACTTCCAGGTAACACGTTCAAATCCTCGGGGGATTTTTTTTTTTGACACGTGTTTGTGTTGATTTGTAGTTTGATTTGAAGTTTGACGTTTTCAAGTGTTAACTTCCTCAAGTGAGTCGAGCCTGCCCGGCCATTTCCTCTTTGGGTTTTTCAAAATAAAACCTCACTTTTCAGCAGTTTAGTGAGTTGTTCGCTGACTCCACTCGGAGACTGCGTGTGAAGACAGATCGCGTCACAACACCGCAACGTGACTGTGCTAATTTGAAGAAAGGCATCAACAGGTGGATCCTCCCCCGCCCAGCCTATCCAAGTAAACGCCAAGAGACGAACCGATTTTTAAAAGACGTAATCATCATGGTAAACAACGAGACGTGATGCTAACGGTACACACGTTAAAACAACAAAAGGGTCATTGGCGTGTCCAGCTTGAGCTCTGTTGCTAGGGCGGGATAATAGGGGCGGGACCTGGCTCACTAAGGAGTCGGTCTACGTCACCCAGGTAGGCGGTGTCATTCGAAGGATGCCCCGCCCTGAATTGAGACACATCCAGTTATTCCCATTGGTGATACTTGGCTGTCCGATTATGAAGGGTTCCTCAAATGCAGTCGACAAATGTGTGTTTCCATCCTTGAGAAACAATATCTCCAATGGGTGTGACCGGCCCGGCCCAGGCTAATCCCAGAATTCACCCAGGGCTAAGCGACAAACGGCGCTGGCAAAGTGGGCGTGGACTTTAAAAATGGAGGACATGATGGATCTCCAAAGGTAAAGACAAGGCGTCTCGAGCGCAACTTCCCTGCTTTTATTTTGAAGTGCAAGTCGTCCAGTGTCCAGTCTGCTTCCTGTTTACTCTTGTTTATCAGTCCTGGGCATCGAGGTGAAGAGACACGTTTATCTTTGTAATTTTTTATTTCTTTAGTAAAGTCGTATTGATGCGTTATTAAAGAAACAACAGTGAAACTGATACTGGACAAAACTCAGAAATGTTTAAGAGGATTAATACGGTAATACGGTATGGTAACATATGGTATGTTACCATAGCGAGCCTGTACATTTGCCTACGTGACAGGTGCCAGCGGACTCCTCTGGATATGTTATCTTTTGAGGGCTGTACTTTTTTTTGGCCCTTTCCAGCTTATTTGCTCTCCGCTGCACCCCGAGGTGAACTTTGAAAAGCATTGCGACATGTGCAGCAGGTTGCCAGGTTCCTGTGTGCATCCCCCATCTCAGTCAGCTGATTCCTCTAGCGTTTGTTTTCTTAAATAGTTGAGAGGGTCCAGAGAAGTGGAACAAAAATGGCTCATGCTTGTTTTCTATATTCAAGGATCAACCTGGATCTGTTTCTATTTTGGTTTTGTTACTGCTTTATTATGATTTGGTCAACTCGGCTTTAATGTAGCGGGGTAGTAATTTGTCGACTTAAATAAATGTCAGAACGCTTCAATGCATTTCAGCGCCAAAAGTACCTTAAAGTGCTGCAGCAAGAGTGCAGAAATGTACTTAAGACCAAGATCTTAACATGAGATTGGCAGCTTGCCCAGAGTGGGATCCTTAGTCGCTTGAATTCACTAAACCACGTGAGGGCTCAGATAAAGTCCTGACCAATGGCAGCAGCAGGAGCAGCAGGGGAAGGAGGAAGGGCAGAGGCTTGACTGTGCACTTCTCTGCAGCCGGTTTTCCACCAGGTCTTATCCTCTGCAAGCAAATCCACGCTAGAGAAACAGTGGTATGCTCATTGTAAACCAGGGCTGGGGAACCTTTTCTAAATACATTCTTCTAACATCCTGCGAGGGCTGTACTAAATTATTTAAGGGAAAATCCCTCTAGCCTCTCTGATGCAGTTGCTGCTTATCTTTTACAATGCACCGGATGTCAGATGCCACTGATGAAGATGATGATGATGATAATTTAGGGCTGTCACTTTAAAAAACAATCCAGTTTGAATGAATTATCAAACCTTCCTCTTTGGCCCATACCTCAGCGTTCTTCCAAAGTACTTAGTGAAAGTTCTTTTGAAAATAAAGAGCCATCATTCCACATCAATTTCCTTTTCTTGACAGTTGCCATGATGCTTGGACTAATGTCGTTTCTATTGACTCTCGGTATGCAGTCAGACAAGTACACCCTTGCCAGCTGATATGAGTGTGAACATGTAGTGTAGTAATGAGGTAGGACAGCATTGTCCTTGTCGAGCGTTCGAGAGAAACGAAACAAACCCGCTGGAGATTTCTCCAGAAACATGTTTCAAGTATTCAGAGTCCACTGCACACCGTTTGACATTTAGTTTCTACTCAGATGTTTTTTATTACGTGTGAGTGTGTGAGAACGCTGCTCTACTCAACTGTGTTTGTTTATGTGTGTCTGGCTTCTCACTACCTTATCTCACACACACACACACACACACACACATACACACATACACACAGAGACACACACAGCCACCTGGCTTTCTGTCACGCAGCAGAGACAGTCTTCTTCCAGGTCTGATCCTCCTGAGACCAAGTGCTCTCATTAACCAGCGCCACACACACACACACTCTCTCTGAAAACCTGCTGCATTTCCACACCCCACAATTACTGTAATAATTCTAGAAGGTCGATTGAAATGAAACTATTGAATATATGTGTATATAATATATAATACTCTATGTACATGCACAATCTCTACACTGCTCGTAGCATTTCCAATTTCAGGCTCTGGTGTATACAGGTGACCAATTAAAGGAAAAACCTGAATGAATTGAGTTCAGACACAGATGTTTCCACAGAGATGATCTGCGCGAAACAATAAACAACAACTAACGTCCCATCATGCCCTGTGGCCGGTAGATACAAATGCTGAGCAGGAGGAAACCACTGCTCATGCTCAGCTGGTAACTGTTTTTAGATCAGAGAGTTATTTGAAGTCTGCATTGAGATTCATGGGAAATCTCAGAAATCTCACTTGATTGAGTTTCAGACTCTCTCTGTCTTTCTGTCCCAACAGGAAGGACTTTTTAAAGCATTTGATTATCATCTCTTATACGTATCAGTCTTATCATGCTGCAAAAATAAACAAGCAAACACGTGCACATTCAGCCGGACCTTCCTGTGAGCAAACCTCAGTGAAAGCTGTGCAGGGTCGAAGCACCAGACCCGCGAGCCAAGTGCAGCAGGTTGCATAACAAGCGCTAATTTGGTTAGCTGGAGCTGAAGGTGGCTGTAATTCTCCTGCTCTGTGACAGCACAGCTGAGTGAGAGGGAGGAAAAGTCCATGGGCCTCCAGCCGGATAATACAAGCTAATAGCATAACAGGCTTTTGCAGAACAAACGTAGGCCGTGGCCTGAGCTATAGCTGTGGTGTTCACCGATTTCTTTTTTTTTTTTTTGGAGGAGGGTGACGTTGTTGCTAGGAAAACAGCGAGGAGGTTAAACCAGTCCAAGAAGAACTGAGGTGGTAATTGAGGCAAAAATGGTGAGATTGTGTTAAATTGAATAGTGTGGTTAAACTGCATGTTTAACACTTCCCCTGATTTCCACTTTCGCACATTCCGAAACTGTGTTTGATTTCACCATCCGCTTTGACATTTGTTGCATCAGAAAATAAGGCTTTGCGGCTGACACAACTTGGCTTGTTGTGTTTTTATTCTCCATCACACATCTGTGGCTGCAGGCCGCGTGCTGTGAGGAGGTTGAAATAATAAAAGCGTGGAGGACTCTAATTGTCGTTAGAAAGATTTAGAGTCGAGGCAAGAGACGTAGAAATCTACAACCTGAGTATGAACATGATTCTCGTGGTTATTGTTACATTATTATTATTATTATTATTATTATTATTATTATATGTGATATTGGGGAGAAAAAGATGTCTGATTCCAATATATTGGCGGAAATTTCCTCTCGTTCAGCCTTTATGGGTCAGTCTGCTGTCAATCAAACCTCGACACTGACATGACCACGGAAGGATACCGTGGGCCGTCCCGTTGTTGAGAATTGTCGTCTCCCAGTATTAAACACAACTACACAACTTTCAAGTGAGCAAACTGACCCCAGTCACTGCCTCAGAGCCTGAGCCTGTGTGCAGGGACATTTGTACTTGCATGTGTGCTTGTGCAATTCACAAAGCAGTTGGGTAGAGATTAGCTGTCCATCCCTCCCACAGACAGACACACACACACACACACACACACACACACATGCTGACACATGCACTCATTTGCAGCTCTCAGCGGTGGCAGGTGCATGTTCAAGTGGTTGTATGGTTTTGAGTTGGCTGTGTCCAACTGGCTGGGAGGGTGTCTTTCTCACACACACACTAACACACACACACTAACACTAACACACGCACACACACACACACACACCAGAGGAAAGAGCAAGCAGATGTGTGGGCTTCTGTCCAAAAAACTTAGTTCTTCTTTTTAATACTTTTCTTTTGGTGTTGTCAGTAATCCTTTCCACACACACACACACACACATTTGTACAGCTGTCTAGTGAGGACACTCATTGGCATAGTGCATTCCATAACACCTAACCTTAACCCCCCAAACTATGAATCTAACCCTAACTTAATTCTAGCCCTAAAACAAAGGGTGTCACAAAGTGGGGACTGGCCAAATTGTCCTCAATCTTAGGTTGCAGTCTCAAAATGGTCCCCACAAAGATATATGTATAAGAGCACACACTTCCTGTTTTTACCCTAATATGTGGAGGTGTTGCTTTGGAATCCCGGTCTCCTAGAAATTACGTTATGAACATGTAATGGGTCGATGCAGTTGCCACCGGATTATGTTGGCTAGTTACGTGTTTGGTAAATGGTTTATATATTTATTAAAAGACAATGAGTAGATGTCAGGTCTGGATCTAGTTCCCCGAAGTGTTCCAGCAGGTTTCCCTTAAAACTTTCATACTAAATTTAATGGAAAATTGCATGGAATGTGGTTCGCTGGAAAACATGTGATATTTCCTGAAAAGATGAGTTTTCTCTAAGTTACATAAGTTAAAGTGGGACGGCGCTCAGCTAGCGGGTAGTGCCTCTTTGTGTTTTTGCTCAAGGGCACTGCAACATGAGATGTGATCTGGTGTTCTGACTTTTCAGTGGAGAAAATAAAAGTTAAAGATCTTTTTTAAATGCTTTTTAAAGTAGGTTTCCCTGTCAGCTCAGCTGTTCAAATAAATTTTGTTTCGTAAAATCGGATGTTTGCGAGCCGTGGGGTGAGAACTGGATGAACCCGGACCGGCACCACACCGGCCCGGGTCAAACCTCACGGTGTGAAGGAGGCTTCAAAACACTCTGACTCGTCCCCTCAGGCAGGGTCAGTGTCTGGGAAAAGCAGCAGGTCTTCTTGTTATTGTGGGCGAGAGTGAGACGTCCAGCAAGACTAGTGGGTTAGGTTTGAGGTGAAAGTCACACAAATTGTTTTACACTCTAAAACTCAACAGTGCATTTATTAAACACACACACTCCCATACATCCGATCCTGGGTGTGTCCCCCGAGCTGTCCGTGATGACAGAGGGATTCCTGTGGCGCAGCGTGGTGACGCGGCTCCCTCCATTGGGCCTCAGCTGTGGAAACTGAATATTAGTCAGTTTCAATACGACCTGTGAATACAAAAAATCTATTCAGCCTGGACAGGACATTTAGTTGAGCAGTCCTGGGAAGTGTAAAGACAATAAGCGGGGTTACATCACCAAGTGACCCAAGCGTTTGCTTTCATAGTAAACATTTGTAACAGAGAGACTCCATCGCAAACGTGGGATGCAGAATTTGAAAGATCGCTCATGTATGATGACGTCAGATTGAAAATGCGATATTTAATTTAATGGGAAGTTTATGTTGGTGAAATAACATTAGATGAACCTTTTTATAGTGGAATTCTAATTTGACACAGTGGGATAAACAAGCAGTAGTTTACGGGGAAATGTCCACAAGATACCGATTTTTATTTGGATCATCTTCAAATTTATTCAAATACCATGACATGTTTTTTGTGAAATCAACAAAAAATTTGGAAACGTCCTATCTGACAATTTTGAAGAAAGTGGAAAAATTATCCTGGAACCGCCCTCTGATCCAAATCTGCACCAAAATGTTATAGATTCTTTCCTGGACCATTTTACATTCGTCCACCAAGTTTGGTTGATTTCCGCCTTGTAGTTTTTTTGTAATCCTGCTAACTAACAAACAAACAGATGCCGATCCACAGCTGGGCCCCACCCACAGGTTGACATGATTGGTTACTTAGGTTTGTGACATCACAAACTCTGGTTGTTTGTGAATCTTTCATTTATTTTGAATCGAAACTCAAAACGGAAACATGTTAATATGTTTAGAAGTTTGATTTTTTTCCACCTCACATTTCAATCATTGTTCTTTTTTGCAGACGGTGCAGATTGATGTCAAAATGTAACACTTTGTGGATATTTACCCAGGATGCTTTGCATATGAGGTAAGTGAGCTCATTAAATTATGCCAAATCATTTTCTTATTGTTCTGGTTTTGTTTACCTTTTTTCCTTTACACCTAAAATATATTGAATGACTAAATGCCGGTGTTCTCCATCGGGTCACTTAATTTACAGAATTAATTTGGTAATTTCAGCAATGAGGATTATTAAAAATATGTTGATGATGATATAAATATGAATGCAAGCATTTCAATTAGTTTGAAATACTCACATTAAACTCAAATTGGATGCACACATCGTGAATCTGTAAAACCGGAGAGATGCTGTCACTCTAAAGGAAAAAAACAGTCAGAATTAGAAAATGATGAGTCAGGTTATGAGAGCAGTCGAAGCAGAAGGTTCCAGGTTCAAAACAAAGGTTGAGAAATACTTAATAAAGTGAAGCATCAAACCTAGTTCACTGCAACAGGGACGTCCTGACATAACAACATGGGAAGTGAAAGCAGAGAAAGGTGTGTGTCTGTGTACGTGAGTGTGTGTGCGTGCGTGTGTGTGTCTGTGTGGCCTGTAAAACACATCTGCTTCCACCAGCACTTAGAGCTTTTGTCATTTTTAAAATGACCTCTCGCTCTCTCTCTCTTTCTCTCTCTCTCCCGCTCTCGCTCTCCGTTGTGTTTACTGCCATCTCACTTGGAGTGAGGCTGATTATCAAAGCAGCGACGAGGCTTATTATGTAAAAACTGAATGCACAGTAACAGTCTTTGTCTTTCTCTGTCCCTTGTTGGCTTTACTGATTCTGACAGGCATCCATTTGCTTTAATTTTGAAAGTTTGCGGACAGGGGGAGAGCCTTAAAAAGGTGGTTTCTTATGAAATATAAATATATATTTTTGTATTCTTTTAAATGTAGCATTGACAAAATTGACAAAGTAAATGGGGACTCAAACTGCTCCTGCTAACGTGGTAGTGTGTTTGTCGTCACTCATAGATATAAAGATGGACGACGCCTCTACTTACTCCAAGAAATGAATCCAAAATATCCAGGATACTAACTCCGCCCTCTTGTATGCCAGAGCCAGAGTCTGCGCACCAGAGAATTGGGGGTGGAGCCTAAGTAGTGAGGTCCAGCAGATATATGGGCTCGACCAATCGTGACATGATTTTCATATCATGAGTGAAAGTGTAGAAGTTCACTATCAGCGGCTTTGGCAGGTTAAAACTAAAACATCAGTGTGATGAGAAAGACCTTAAATAATAATCTTTGAGAAAATGTTATTTGATATGTACTCTGACTTTTCTTGCTCGGCCCATGTCCCGTTTGCTAACATGGAGGGCTGCTTAATGTTTTTATACTTTCATACAAATACAGTACAATCATCTCTATATGTGTAAAAAAAATGTTATTGAATAATAATCAGCTCTGCACACAACGTGTAGTGTCAGTTGAAAATACAAGATCAACAGGTCATGTAAATCATTGTGACTGTAGCTGTGAGACATGGAGGGTTTTTTCTGCCCATCGGCTAACAAGAGGGAGGAGTGTGTGTGTGTTTGTGTTGTGGGAGGAGACATGGAGGAGCAAGTGTGTGTGTGTGAGTGTGAGTGTACATGATGGGGGAGGGGACAGAGAGAGAGAGAGAGAGGGAGGGAGAGAGAGGATTTGTGGCATGTAGTTTGTCAGCTGTCATTAGGCACAGATGACACACACTCGCACACACACACACACACACTCACTGAGCTATCCGGCAGAGGAACGAGGGGAAATACAGAACGAGTGTGTATTTATGGTGTGTGTGTGTGCGTGTGTTGTGAATCAGTTGTGTTGACTGTGTACATGGAGTGAAGACCAGTGTGTCCGCCCGGCCGGCATGGGAGGACTGGCCGGCTCTGGACTTGTTATGGACTGGTTTAAGCGAAGCAGAGGTAAGTGCCTGTCGGTGTCCTCTCGTCTCTCCTGAGTCACAGATGTAAAGACTTGTTCTCTCATGTGTAGACACTTCATCAACATTGATATTTAAAATGTTTTTAAATGTCCCAGAGCAGCTGCTGGATTAAATCATATCTCTCTCAACTAAAACAAAATGCAGTTCTGTTTTAAGCTTGGTTCTTCAAACCTTAACAAACATTAGTTGTTAGTTATTGTGTCGATTTGTCTGTTAATCAATGAGAAGTGTTAACATTAATTAGGATTGTGATAATTACTTTTATTTGATTTCTAAATCACTTGTTTTTCTGCTTTGTAGTTCAGTCTACTGTTGGAATGAACAAACATATTATTGAGTATATCTGATCATAATGGCAGC